>NC_048559.1:964529-1087029 GCF_902806685.2 Maniola hyperantus | reverse complement strand
AGCGAGAAACCAGATTTTATTGAAGCGAAGCTTCTATTGGTAGGTTGAGCGATTTTGGGGTTGTTAAAACTTCTTTCAAATGTTCATTGTGCTTGGAGTGCCGATAGACGCATAAACTAAACTAATGATAATTAATGGTTTTAATTTACAAATTATGAAATTTTCTCCAGGTCGCGTCATCAATATGCTAATGTTAATAGAAGATGAGAAAGAAAAGTCAATGAGTTTCCCTCTCGCTAAATCAAGTGTTCGTATCAAGCGGAAAATAGAAGAAACTCCGAGAGTCGACCTTATATCCCGTATTCATGCTTATATTATAAGACTACGATACCAAATCAACAACAATTAACAGTTAAAATTTACAAATCATGAGAATTTCAAGATTTTGGAAATTCCATCCAAGTCCAAATTCCACTCAAACAAAGGCGGGATGGGTCAGTTAATCAAATATAAAACGCGAGGCTAAATACTCTCAAAGATAATTACTAGCTCTCCAAAAACGCTACATCTTACAACTAGAACCATCCCCCTCCGCTCCGCTCGCTCGAAACGTATTGACTACCTAATCGGAAGGAATTCTCTAATAAGACCCAATCTCGAATACCTTTCCGCTAGCCGGATAGATTGCGTCCAATCCATTGTTTTAACCGACTACAGTTACTGGCAGTTTTAAACGTGGTTCTACTTAACTTTTGCAATATTACCTTTAATTCCAGATCCTACCTACCTACCTACCTACCTCACCTACCTACTTCAGTGAGCGGTGATATTGGTTAGGACGTCAGCCTTCTTTTTGAGAGGTCGAGGGTTCAATCCCGAACACGCTCTTCTAAATTTTCGCAGTCGGTAATGTGTGTTTTGAGCAACTAAAAATCACTTGCTTTAAGGGAGAAGGAAAACATCGCGAGGACACCTGTATGCCTGAGACAACGTGAGGAAACCTGTATGTCTGAGTTCTCCATAATTTTCTCAAAGGTGCGTGAAGTCTGCCAATCCCTAACTGGCTAGCGTGGCGGCCTCAACCTGGCCTTTCTCATTCATAGAAGAAGCCTGTGCCCCGTAGTTACAGTGAAGAATGTGCAAATAACAATATAACATAGTTGAATTGTAACCTAGTGGTTAAGATTTCAGCTTTCTATTCAGGGGTAGGAGGTCGATGGAGATGACTTCTCATCCAAAATTCCTCAGTGCTAACAAAGTCTTCAAACAGTGCCAACACTGCCAACACTGTCAACAGTGCTATCAGTGATGTCTTATGGATCCGAGACAAAGTCGGTAACTATGGCTAAGAAAGCTCAGAGTCACTCAACGGGCGATAGAGAGAGCTTTGCTTAGAGTTTCTCTACATGATCAAGTCAGAAATGAGGAGATTCGTAGGAGAACGATTGCGAAGCTTAAGAGACGTTGGGGTCCCAAGGTGCTAGATTGACAACCTCGCAATGGCGGAAAGAGCAGTATCGAAAGAAGAAACAACATTGTGAGGAAGTATCAGTGAAACTGGCATAGAATCTATCTGAAATCTGAATACCATAGACTATAAAGCATACCTAAACACATATTTTCAGCCGCAGACCGCGCGGCGAAGTGACGTCCAGCGTAATTAATGAGTGAATGAATGCCGCTGACCGAGTGGAATGGAATGATAACAAATGATGTTTATTGTGTACATGCGACTATAATAACGAATTATGTCTTGATTCTTGAATCTATGATTGGAATGGATACCTTCTGTATTAAAGACTAGCTGATGCCCGCGACTTTGTACGCGTGGAATTAGGTTTTTAAAAATGCCGTGGGAACTCTTTGATTTTCCGGGATAAAAAGTATCCTATGTCACTCTCCAGGTCTTTATCTATACCCATGCAAAAAATCACGTCGATCCGTTGCACCGTTGCGACGTAATTGAAGGACAAACCAACAAACCAATAAACCAACAAACCAATAAACCAACAAACTAATAAACAAACACACTTTTGCATTTATAATAAGGGTACTTTAAGTACCTATTTGTTATTAATTGTTCCATGAGTATTCCTCACTCAACCGTCACGTTGATCCGTTGCACCATGTTTGAAGGACAAACAACCATGAAATGAAATGAAATGATATGATTTGAAATGACTTGAACCGTACTTTCACATTTCACATAGTAATTATTATTAGCTACCATAGTTATTTGCCTTATTCATACGATTTGAAACGTGAAGTGTCGAGAATGACGGGCGGCATCGTAAATCAAGAATTAGAATTTCATTACGCATTTCTGTTTCTTAGCAAGTAATTTCAAATTAAACTAATTTCCAACTTCAAATGGAGCGCGCAGAAGCGCATTAAGAAGTTCCTTTACTTTGGCTCAGGGCTGCCACAACACAGGGAAAGAGTGCCCAGCATGGGCTGAGTCCCGAGAGACGCTCGTGGCAGCAGTGGGGCAAGACCTCTCCCTGCCAGCCGTGGTCAAAGACATGGCGGGTGGCGATGGGTAATGGCATGGGAAAGCGGTAGAGTCCTTCTGCGAGTAGGTAATATCCCAGAAGGAGTCGGCGGAACGTATGAGAGAAGACGATTTCAGCTCTCATGTAGGAGGGTTGGCCGTAGGCGAGTCGCCCACAACCTACCCCCTTGGCCTTGCCCTAGCTTGCCTACCCCCTTGAGAAGGACTTTCGTGCAATAGCCTGCTACTGCCATACGTTCAAAGTTAGCCTACTTCCATCTTAGACTGCATCATCACGTACCATCAAGTGAAATCATAGTCAAGGGCTAACTTGTATTAGAACCCATCGCCGGCTTACTGCCGAGCACGGGTCTCCTGTCAGAATAAGAAGGGGTTTGTATCAGAATAAAATTTAAAAAACATGATCATGATTTCTGACTTGTGTCGACCCTAAGTCAGTGGCACAGGCAACTTAAAATTTGTCGAAGTTCACAGGCGAGTGTCGCCCGGTTTAATTGTTTAATTTCCCGCCTTATACTTATAATGATTATTATTAGAACGATTGCAGTTAACCGTAAGGCAGCGGTCGACTGGCACGTCTTGCGGCGCCGCAAAGTATACCCGACAGGAAATATTATACATCGACCTTTAGAAAGAGATAGAGGTTTTGTATAGCGTTGCATCTTTTTCGTTACTGATTCTGATCGCAACTAAATTTTAGAGTATTCGCATCTTTAGAGTTTTCGTCTTTTTTTAGCAATATTAAAAAGAAATTCTTATTCTTATCTATGTGCGTCGAACCCGCTCGCTGCCTCGGTCTGCGCTGAGCCTTATGATGACCGTCTCGTTCTAATTAAATAAATTGCTTTTCAGCTAATTTTCGGGGAAGAAATTAAACTGGCTAAATACGGTAATTATTATTTATTAATTATTATAGTTACTGCCGCGCGGTCCAAGTTATTAAAATTATACTAGCTGACCCACCCTGACTTCTATTAGGTAGGTATATTGTAACTAGCTGATGCCCGCGACTTCGTCCGCGTGGAATTAGATTTTTTTAAAATCCCGTGGGAATTCTTTGATTTTCTGGGATAAAAAGTAGCCTATGTCACTCACTCTCCAGGTCTTTATCTATACCCATGCAAAACATCACGTCAATCCGTTGCATCGTTGCGGCGTGATTGAAGGACAAACCAACAAACCAACAAACAAACACATTTTCGCATTTATAATAAGGGTACTGATTATCAATAATAAATAATTTTAACATATTATTATAGAGGTACCTACTACCTACTCAATTATTGTTATTAATTTGTATGCAGTCGACAAGTAACACAAAAGTGCTGCATATCAACTGATTTACCGTCCACATTGGAAACTTTAGCTGCATAAACGTTCTATATAATAGCTGAATAATAGCTGAATAATAGCATCCTCAGAAGATATAACTCTGATTTGGGCACAAATTATTCAGCAACTAGCTGATTAACTGCCCACAACTGCGTTATATCAGCATTATATAAGCATTATTAAAGGTAACAGCCGCCCCAAGAGCTGAACATTGGCTGATAAAGAGAGTGTATGTTACCCATTATGCAGCTAAAACTACAAACCAGCACCCTTTTTGCGCTTTTATGCAGCTAAAAGAGAAATTGTGAATAAATATTACTCCAATGCTATATATTATTTCGATATTCTGCATGCAGTGTTTACGTACTACACTAAGTGACATATCTATTTTTGAAGTGAAAAGTTAATTCATTTTCGGTAAGTGAAACTTGTATTTGTTTATTAGTGTCTAAAATTTGATAGGGAAAGCAAGTTTATCGTCAAATATCATATACTTTTAGACCAAAATTTTCACGCGCCCTCGAAATATAACTGTTTTCTTGGAAATTGTATTATAAAATGGATTGTAATATTATAAAAATGCCAGCAATTTCTTAGTTACGGAACATTGAATTTGACGATAAGCTTTTTACTTATAAATTATTAAAAATCTTTTCCAAAACCAGTAGATATTTTCGCAGACAAAATAAAAATAAATAGTAAATATCATAAAATATTATAGTTTAGAACATGGAAAATGGTGGACAAGCAATGTGAACCGTTATAATGCTTTAAGAGCTATATTAAGGTGCTAAGGGCATATTAATCAGCAACAAGCTGATACGAGTAGCTCCTGTGTCTAACAAGTCAGCCCTAGATCGATGTAGAGCTTGATAGTCGGTAACATATACGACAAAGCCCTACCCAATGAACAGCTGAATAATCTGTCAAGGATTAACTTTTAGGGGTCCGTGGTGAACTCTTGGACATGAGATAATAAGTCGGTTACCTACTTTTTAGGTACTCGTAGTCTATAAAAGTTATAATTTTATTGCACCTATTAAAAAATCGTGGATAAAATAGATACAACACGTCTGCCGTGCACACTATTTAAGATGCGGGGCCAATTCGTCATTAGTTTATAATACTTATTATAACTTTATTTGACAGGGTAATTCACAACTGGACGCAGCAGCTGGTACAAGTGATTAGCTCGGAGAACATGAACACTCTGATGATCAAGCTTTAATTTTGGATAAACTCAATACAGCCATAGAAAATCAAACAAAAATTGCCCTCCTTGTCGGTACAATTGGATGAAACAAATACCTCAATTACTCAGCACTATGAGCAGCCAGTAAATATTAATCTGCTGCAGCGGAAGAAAGAGAAAGCTCCAATAGAAAAATACCAATAACCAGTTTTTTTGAGTTTTCAATTTTTTTTAGGAGTTTTTAATTACTAATAATAATTAACTTTCAATATTATTGTAGATGAAACTTTTATGTTCTGTTCTATCTATTGTTTATGTAAAAATTAATGGAAATTAAAGCCTGAATATAACCACAAATGCAGTTTATATTTCTTAAATAGCACCTAAATATTACACATAATACGTAACAATAGAACGAAGTACTGATACAATGTAGCAAAGTAGAGACCAAAACTCGTTTTTAGAACTCTCAAAGATTACCATCAATGTTTATTTTTAAAGAAATTGTATCTGGAGCCTCTTTCCAACAAAGCAATATTTTTTCACAGGAATTAATATTACATGATTCCTTAAAAAAATCGAAGAATGCGAATACGCATTCTTCGATTTTTTTAAGGAGATTTCTCTGGGTATTAAAAAAAATACGGAACCCTCGTCTTATAAAATTTGCACTCTTTCATGGCTCACTTAACTTGCGGTTATGGTTCATTGTTTCCCTTTCTCTGATTAAATGCCTACGGGAGTACAATTATTCAGCCCAATTAAGGACAAAGGGTAACAAGTGAATAGTTATATACCAGTTTGCTGTAATTTAGCACCATATAGTTTCACCAAAATATATAATCATGTGACTTAGATAAGTGCAGTTATAGGAGTGCGTATAACAGCTGATTAAAACTGTGAAAGTTCCACTATATGCAGCATAAAGCGTTAATTGAATTCACAGAAGAACTAATAGCATTATAATAACTCACATGTGCTCTGTTAAAATGCAAGCATTTGAAAGATACACTTGTGACCTTTTATTCAGAAAATAGCTGAGTTAGAGTCCACAAATGTACTTTATTATAGCTGACAGTGCTAAAAATTGCTAATAGCTGAATAACATGACCTGTGCACCTGCTAGTAACGCTCGCAGCATTACAGCGGTGCCTTCGTGGTGCTTAATAAAGTCAATATACAGGCGAAAGCGTAATATTAGGCTTTTGCAGTGACGGTGGACTCTAATAACTCTTCATAAACGCTTAAAGTACCGATGTGGACCTCATGTGACATCTTATAATGCAGTTTTGTGTTACTTGGGATGCAGTCATTAAAATTGGCAATAAGCCTATTATTAATTTTGCGATGGCGCTACGAACATTAAATTCATATTATTTATTGGCATTAAATAGGTATATTATTTTACACATGTTCTAAAGGCTGATTGATACGCATTCTACGGAATATTTTTTTCATACAGTTTCATATAAGTAATCTTAATATATAAAATGAAAAGGTGGCTGACTGACTGATCTATTAACGCACAGCTCAAACTACTGGACGGATCAGGCTGAAATTTAGCATGCAGATAGCTATTATAACGTAGGCATCTGCTAAGAAAGGATTTTTGAAAATTCAGGTGAAATGGCGGTTTGAAATTTGTGTAGACCACGCGGACGAAGTCGCGAGGATAAGCTAGTTAAACTATAGAATTGAATCATTACAGATCGTTAAAAAGACACCGAACAGGAAAAACCATAGAAATAACACGTTTTTGGGAAAAAGTAAACTTGCAAACGAAACAAGCAGTGTTAAAATGCTCTATCTCTCCAATAAATGACAATAAAAATGTAAAAATGACATTTTATTAATGGGGTGTCCACCGACGCCTTTTTGTTGCTGTCAAAATACAGATACCGCTTATTAATGACCTTTCCAGTTTTACAATCACTACTCGAACGCGTTTTTCAGGGTTCCGTACCCGATGGATGTCAACGGGACCCTATCACTAAGACTCCGCCTGCATTGGGCTGAAATTTGGCATGCAGAAGCAGATAGCTATTATGACGTAGGCATCCGCTAAGAAAGGATTTTTGAAAATTCAACTCCTAAGGGCGTGAAATAGGGGCTTGAAATTTGTGTAGTCCACACGGACGATGTCGTGAGCATACGCTAGTTAAATCTTAAACTATTACAACTTGAGAGAATCACTAACTTTATACAAATTTATACAGCTGGTAGAAAATAAAGAACAAAAACTGTGTACTATATATAACTGCAGTCGCCAAAATATAAAAGATATGTTGCAACAAAAATGATATGATTTATATTCAGTACAAATCTCAGTTCACCCTCTAAACAGTTTGAATCTGTTCCAAGACTATCCTCTGAGAGACTATTTGCGTTAACGGATACTTTATGTAAACTGCGCTTAGGAATTTTACTTCTGGCTGCAGTATGACTTGCTAGGTATACTAGAAATAGGCATTATTGCTACTTTTAAAATTAGACTTATTTTAAAATTAGACTTATAATTATCTAATACTAGCTTATGCTCCTCGTCCGCGTGGACTTCACAAATTTCAAACCCCTATATCACCCCTTTAGGGGTTGAATTTTCAAAAATCCTTTCTTAGCGAATGTCTACGTCATAATAGCTATCTGCATGCCAAATTTCAGCCGGATCCGTCTAGTAGTTTGAGCTGTGCGTTGATAGATCTGCAGTCAGTCAGTCAGCTTTTCTTATTATATTTATATCGATATGTAAATCCAATAATATTAATATAGTATGAATTGTATAAAATATTATGTAAAACAATATGCCTATTTCATCATGATCAACCCATCGTTGGCTCACTACAGAGCACGGGTCTTCTCTCAGAGTGAGAAGGGTTTTGGTCAGTCAGTCAGTCACCTTTTCCTTTTATATACATATTTAGATGTAGAAAAAGTAAAGAAATCTCAGACGTGATCACTTCCCAGGTAGCAAGGTATGATAGATTTATTCACGTGATGAAAAATGCAATATCCGTCCGTACATTACTCGGAGCGGGATCTTGCATTTCATTCATCTGCCGCTCACTTCATGTAGTATTCACAATGGACGGCGAATTGATTCCACTCCATCCTCGGTGCTTTAATATAACGATTCTTTATAGAAAGTAACTTAACTGTAGATACTTACTGAAGGCAACCTCTTCTTATCTAACCGATGTGCCACAAACTGGGTTCATTAGAAAGGCAATAATGCGAAGATGGTTTTAGACCACGAAATTATGCATTAGGCATATTGTTTTTCAGCGTAGTAGCACACGCCAGGTGTCCACTAGTTTTTAATAAAACAATATCAGACGTGATTACTTTCTAATATAATAGTTTCTAATATAGTGAGTGCTTTAATATAACGATTCTCTATAGAAGGTAACTTAAATGTACATACTGAAGGCGTATTTTTCTCTAAAAGCTTATGATTACTAAGAGATACTCATATAATATGTTATTAACTAGCTGATGCCCGCGACTCCTTCGATTTTCCGGGATAAAAAGTGACCTGTATCACTTTTCAGGTCTTTAACTATATTCATGCAAAAAATCACGTCAATCCGTTGCTCTATTGCGGCGTAATTGAAGGACAAACTAACAAACAAACACACTTACGCGTGTTTACTTTTATCTATACTCTATACTTAATATTATAAAGAGGTAATGTCGTTAAGTTTGTATGTAGGGGGTAATCTCTGGAACTACTGAACCGATTTTAAAAATTCTTTAACCAATAGAAAGTTACATTATTCCTGAGTGACATAGGCTTTTATATACACGCAGGCGAAGCCGCGGGGATCAGATAGATCAGTAGTTAGATCGAAAGAAGAATCCTAATATATAAAACACAAAAAAATGTTTCTAGCTATGTCTGTTATTTCCTGTATATTTTTCCTGCTTACTTGGTACCTAAAATATTTTTTTTAATTATGAAAGAATTTTTGAAACCTTTGAGAAAATTATGCAGTTCATTATTTTAAATAATTAAAACCATACCCCTAATCGATTCCTACGCGGCAGCGTACTGGAACGCTTAATCGCTTATGGCAAGTACCTATTTACCGATAGGTCGGTAAAAGCGAAAGCCTCCTACCAGACTATACCAGAGATGACGCTGGAAATCGAACCAAGGACCTCACGCATTATAATACTCACCACTGCGCCAAGAAAGTTGTCAGTTTAATTTATCAGAAGGATTTTAGTAAGACCTTGAACTGACTGACTAAATTAAGCTTAACTCTTATTTATGCCATCATTTGTTTTACTTAAGTCCAGTGGCACAACAGACGGTTAAAACTTATGGTAACATTACAGATTTTTTTTAATAGAGATAGCGAGAAAACGAGCAGGCGGGTCACCTGATGTTAAGTGATTACCGCCGCCCATGAACATTTTCAGCACCAGAGGAACTGCCGATGCGTTGCCGCCTGCCTTTTAGGAATTTTTCGGTCCGCCCCTTGAATAACGCCATGTTGTAATCTAGTGGGAACACCACCGATGGGAGTTGGTTCCACAGTTTGCATGTGCGTGGAAAGAAGGATCTGGCACAACGGATAGTCGTAGTGTACCAGACACTCAGGTAGTGGGGGTGAAATTGCTTACAGTGGCGTGTGGTGCAGTCCTTCCTTTCGTGGCGGTGGTTTTCTCAGTTGAAATGCGTGGAAAGCCGTAGGTACGTATTATTATTGGTGATCTTTTTGTCTTCATGTATTTTTTTGTTGTTTTTTTTCTGTACGTTTGTTTGGTGTTGTTGTGTTTTGTAATGTGAACTGTGCGCTACGGTCCCCAATAAATGATTATTTATTTATTTATTTATTTAATATTTTGCTTTTTATTGGTCAGCAAAACTTAACGGTAAACGTGACTTGACTTTAACCACTTGTTGTGCAACTGTATCTTGGATCTCAACAAATTAACCGTGTTGGCATAGTTCCAAGTTTTGTATTGAAGACACTATCCCACTGACAGGACTTGGCAATACTTCTAGGGATTTTGTAAGGATTTCTTACCAAGGCGTTTTAAGAAAGGATGTCCATCCGTCCGTCACAGCTGTTTACAGTAGCCGGTAAGAAATCTTCTAAATCCATACTTAATACTTATTACTTATTTACTTATTTTACTTATTACTTATTTACTTATAATATTATAAATGCGAAAGTGTGTCTGTCTGTCTGTCTGTCTGTCTGCTAGCTTTTCACGGCTCAACGGTTTAACCGATTTTGATGAAATTTGGTACAGAGGTAGCTTACATCCCGGGGAAGGACATAGGCTACTTTTTATTCCGGAAAATCAAAGAGTTCCCACGGGATTTTAAAAACCTAAATCCACGCGGACGAAGTCGCGGGCATCATCTAGTTATATATAAACGGAAAAGGTGAGTGACTGACTGACTGACGGACTGACTGACTGATATATCAACGCACAGCTCAAACTACTGGACGAATCGGGCTGAAATTTGGCATGCAGATAGCTATTATGCCGTAGGCATCCGCTAAGAAGTGATTTTTGAAAATCACTTCTTAGCGGATTTTTGATTTGAAATCCGATTTGGATGATTCTTGGTTTGAAATTTGTGTAGTCCGCGCGGACGAAGTCGTGAGCATAAGCTAGTATGTTGATAATGTTCTCAAAGGTGTGTTAAGTCTGGCAATCTGCACTTGGCCAGCGTGGTAGAACGATTTAGTAACGATTAGCGACTCTGAGTACGGCTGTAAGTGGTCTGTGGCGGTAGACTGTGAGGCCAAACTTTTCTCACTCTAAGAGGAGACCCGTGCTCTGTAGTGAGCCGGCGATGTTGCCGGCAGATTGATCATGATAAAAGCAATAAATTGCAGGCTAAAAAACCCGCCAAGTGCGAGTCGGACTCGCGCACGAAGTATTCCGTACCATTATCCACAAAAACACCAAAAAAATCATGTCCGTTGTATGGGTGCCCCACTTAAATATTTGTTTTATATTACTTTAATTATTTATGTTTAAAGTTAATATATGCGTCTACCTGTTGCCGTTATCAATATCAAGCAAAAACGAGCAAAAAAATCACGTTCGTTGTATGGGAGCCCCCTTAAATATTTATTTTATTTTGTTTTTTAGTATTTGTTGTTATAGCAAACAACAGAAATACAACATATTCTGTGAACATTTCAACTGCGTAACGATCACGGATCATGAAATACAGCCTGGTGACAGACGGACAGCGGAGTACTTTGGATACGGAACCCTAAAAAAGTCCAATCAAATCGCAATTATCTCCAGTTTTGACAGGAAAGCGGGTAGGCACACAACACAGACAGGGGTTTAATCAAAAAGTAATCTATTCTCACGGGATCGGCGCCATATTTTGTTATGAACAAAGAGCTGTTTAATATTTAAAGTCTAAATAAACATTAATTTATATACTGTATTGTAATGCTTTAGTAATTAATCGCAAGCAAATCTAATAAAAGGCTGCCTTTAAGTTAAATTGAATTTCAAATTTATTTATTTATCGAAGATAAAAGAGAATGAATTAAAACATTAAAAAAAAACCGGCCAAGTGCGAGTCAGTTCCACGTACCTAGGGCTCCTTACTACAGTAATATTTTTCGACAATTTGCTCGATAAATCAAAAACTATTATGCATAAAAATAAAAATAAAAATAAATCTTCGCCACCTGCATTAGTGTGAGTGCTACATTCGTACACAGTACACGAGCGCATGTAAGCATACCTGCGCGAACTCGCACTTGCATCGTAGGTCAGACACGACTATTTAACTGCCGGGAACTATAGTTTGTTAGGTATAATATATAAAGAAATTGCAGGTATAGTTCCAGCAATAAATCTAGTGAAATTAATATAGCAAGCGATTATTAGCTAATTTTCAAATTTGCAATACATTACATCATCATGAAAATTGGTAAAAGTGCTAAAGAGCGGGCGAACAAGAACACTCGCATGGTAGGAACGGAAAAATATCTAGTTAAATTAATATAGCAAGCGATTGTTAGCTAATTTTCAAATTCACAATACATTACATCATCATGAAAATTAAGGTCAAGGTGCTAAAGAGCACGCGAACGAGTACACTCGCATGGTAGAAACGGAAAAACATCTAGTTAAATTAATAAATCAAGCGATTGTTAGCTAATTTTCAAATTCACAATACATTACATCATCATGAAAATTAAGGTCAAGGTGCTAAAGAGCGCGCGAACGAGTACACTCGCATGGTAGAAACGGAAAAACATCTAGTTAAATTAATAAATCAAGAGATTGTTAGCTAATTTTCACAATTACATATATTAAATAAATAAATAAATAAAATAAAAATAAAAAAGCCTTTATTCTAATACGTTACAAATAATAAAATAAAAAAAAATTTAAACAATCTTACATTTCGTTTCCCTTAGTCCATTAGCAATCAAATTAGCAATCCAATAATAATAATAATAATTCATATTTTAAGTATAATTTTATTCTTTTTTCCCTTCATAAAGTTGTCATTAAATCATAAAGTATAAATTAATATTAGTTAATTACGCAAATTACGAGTCAGATACAATGATTATTATTATTAAAATTAATATTAACAAATTACTACAATTCTAAATCATGTCAATAATAATAGAGGTCAATTATGTGTATATTTGAAAGTAACAATTTTTATGTCAGTCAACGATAAATAAAATAAAATAAAATTATAAAATTTAACCTCGGATAATTTTCAATTTACGTATTAGTAGCCGCTACGGCGGCGTAGGCCTCCCCCAAATCTTTCCAGCGCTTTCTGTCCCTAGCTTGCCGCATCCAGTCAGGTCCACATACCTCTGAGGAAATGTCTCGCCATCTCTTTTTTTGGCGGCCTCTTTTTCTCTTTCTATCTCTTGGGATCCATTCGGTAACTTTTTTGGTCCATCTAGTGTTATCTAGTCTGCAAAGATGTCCTGCCCACTGCCATTTTAGTGTCCGAATTCTTTTAATTATATCTACTAGTTTAGTTTTCTTTCGAATTTTTTTGTTGCTTATTCTGTCTTTTAATCTCAAACCCAACATGCTTCTTTCCATCTTTCTTTGGCAGATAGCTAGTTTTTCCTCTTCTTCTTTTCGTAATGACCATGTCTGACATCCATATGTCAGACATGGCATTATTGTGACTTCGTATAATTTCTTTTTTATTTTCACATCCATCTCCTTTACATATATTACATCATCATGATTTTTTTACTGAAAGACAGCTACATTATCCCCAGGGCTATGATGACGTGGACAAAGTCGCAGCCAAAAGCTAGTAGTCATATAAAGTAATCACAGGTATAGCAATAATCTAATCCCGCGTCAATTAGTCCACAGCTGCAGATTGGTTCGCGCGCTTATCAAGCAGCTATATCGAGTTATCATTGGCGCAACTCGGAATAGATGGATTCGATTCCAAAATAGATTTGATGGTCTCATACGTGCTGAAATAAATAGAAATCAATGTACCAAGCATCGGTGCTCAACGGATTAGGCTGGCAATTTTTCTTCTCAATTTCGCGCGCGCGATATCAAACCCCTATTTCACCCCCTTAGGGGTTGAATTTTTCAAAAATCCTTTCTAAGCCGATGCCTACGTCATATTAGCTATCTGCATGCCAAATTTCAGCCTGATCCGTCCAGTAGTTTGACCTGTGCGTTGATAGATCAGTCAGTCTGTCACCTTTTCCATTTATATATTTAGAAGATTCAGAACATAATTATTTTCATTATATAATATCTGTCCCGGCTTTACTCACGTGTTTAGTCGACGTTAGCCCGACTCACGGAACAGCGAGTCTTGAAAAAGGACCCCGGATGGGTTCGAAACTAGTCGGGCTAACGTCAACTAAATCTATATATATAAAAGGGAAAGGTGACTGACTGACTGACTGACTGACTGACTGACTGACTGACTGACTGACTGACTGATCAATCAACGCACAGCTCAAACTACTAGACGGATCGGGCTGAAATTTGGCATGCAGATAGCTATTATGACGTAGGCATCCGCTAAGAAAGGATTTTTGAAAATTCGACTCCTAAGGGGGTGAAATAGGGTTTTGAAATTTTGTAGTCCACGCGGACGAAGTCGCGAGCATAAGCTAGTATAGTATAAAATAAAGTCGCTTACCGCTGTCTGTATGCATGAACGCGTAGATCTTTTAAACTACGCAACGGATTTTAATGCGGTTTTCACCCATAGATAGAGTGATTCAAGAGGAAGGTTTATAGGTATAGTTTTAGATTCAAAAAATTAGAGATCCCTAGGAAAATTGAAATCTCACTGACACCACATTAGTATCTACACTGCACCCATGCGAAGCCGGGGCGGGTCGCTAGTTATATATAATGGAAATCACTCACGATAGTTCAAACGCTAAAATAATTATTTTCATGACAAAGGTCCATGGAAAGAGCAATCCCACCCAGGCAAAGCCGGGGCAGCTCAAATAGGACTTCAATCTATGTTCATATTGAATCGCAAATTATTAGTTAAAAGTTTACCAACAAGAATAAAATGGATATCGCATCGCTTGCATAATTATATACGCAATCAATTAATTAATATTTAAATTTGTAATGAGTATTAATGGTAATGATATTTTGAATGCTCGTTTTCATTAAATTTTATCGTACGGCGTGTTAAATCATATAACATGAAAAACCGGTCAAGTGCGAGTCTGACTTACACACGAAGGGTTCCCCACCATCGTACAAGATTTAATCTCAAACCAGTATACTATTTATACAGTATAACTTTGCACTATTGTCGTACCTACTCCTAACACAAGCTTCACGCTTAGTTGGAGAGGAAATGGGAATATCAGTCATTTAACAAGGCTAATATTCTTTTTTTTTTTAAGTATAATAAAAATTAATTGTACCAAAAGCTTAATTTGCTATATAATCTGCTGAAACATATCAAATCTGTATGGCACAAGATGCAGCGTGCGACGTGCGCCGCCCGCAACCATCTTTATTTATTCAAATACACGGTTTTCGGATTTTTACCTATAAGCCCTATATATCTGCCAAATTTGACGATTCTAGGTCAACGGGAAGTAGGTAGGTACCCTATAGGTTATGATTACCTATTCTACACGATAGTCAGACAAACAGACCACGAAGTGATCCCAAATGGTTAGTTTTTTCTACTTTTGAGGTACGGAACCCTTAAAACTATCTATGCATGACGCTAAAAAGAGTAGGTTTATTTACTCTCTAAATCGCTTAATAGATCAAATGCCACAATAAAAGAATTCCCGTCTATTGAGAGAATTCCAAGCACTAGGGGATTTTAATTAAAATCCTCCTTTAAAAGGGAAATAAAAAATGGGAGTTTATGTCTGTGGCTTACATCACTGAGGAGAGGCTTCAATTAAAAATATTTATAGACTGGCAACATACCCTGGCTTTGTTTTGAGTCTCGTACGCTTAGCATTACATTTTACGTCTCACCAAACGTTGCTAGAATTCGAAAGTCGAAACACAATACCGTCAAAGTAAAATGGACCTAAAAAGCCTTGAATTGAAGACGAAAATTTAATGCCACTGATTTTAATTTCGCCACGTTTCCGCTTGGAGCGCTGGCTGTAGATGTGTAGACAAACTTGAGCTTTAAAACAAGGCCATTAATATCCAGTTTACTATAATGCGGAAGGTTTTCGATACTCGAATACTATCACCGTTGGTGAGACATAAAATCTCGTACTGAGCGACCGAGTCTAGTTCGCATTTATCTGTTGGTATATCTGTCCGTCTGTCATAACCTTGATACTTCCTTATCAACCCATCGCACGGGTTTCCATTTAGAGCCTTGATAGCTCAACGGTTAAAGGAGCGAATTGCAATTTGAAAGTTCGCCGGTTCGTAGCCCACCCGTTGCTCTATTGTCGTACCCTCCTATAAAACAAGCTGTACGCTTAGTTGGAGGGGAAAGGGGAATATTAGTCAGCATAATAAACTTGGCTAATATTCTTTAAAAAAAACCGGCCAAATGCGAGTCAGGCTCCCGCAACGAGGGTTCCGTACTACAGTCATATTTTATCGACATTTTGCACGATAATTCAAAAACTATGATGCATAAAAATATATAAAAATCTGTTTTAGAATGCGCAGGCAAAGACCTAGTTCATATGATACGCTACTTGATATACTTTGAAAATTGAAAATACTAATTATTAGTTTATGACCACAATTTTTTTTTGATAATATGTACCTAACCACAAATTTACGGTTTTCAGATTTTTCCCCAAATGTCAGCTATAAGTTCTACCTACATAACAAATTTCATGATTCTAGGTCAACGGGAAGTACCCTGTAGGTTTCTTGACAGACCGACAGACAGACAGATAGACAACAAAGTGATCCTATAAGGGTTCCGTTTTTCCTTTTGAGGCACGGAACCCTAAAAAGCTATCTACCACCGACTTTCTTGCTCCTCGGTGCTATCTGCATACCAAATTTCAGCCCGATCCGTCCAGTAGGTAGTAGTTTGAGCTGTGTGTTGATAGATCAGTCAGTCAGTAAGTTTTGTCTTTTACATTATTATTTAGATTAGGAAATATTTCGTCAACCATAAGTTAAGTCGCAGTAAGTAAATTTGATGAAGTTAATCGAAATAAACTTATAAGCAATTCAAATCCCCAATACCCATTTCCATTTCAAAGCTGAAATCCTAATTTAAAGGAGTTTCCAACTTCAAATCGAGCGAACACTAAACATTAGGAAGTTGGCCAAAGAAGAGCCAGCAAGTTTGTTCTAAACTTCTGTGGGGAAACCGCGGGAAACACAAGAAAACCACCCTCTATACATAGTGATAATATACAGGATGTAACCAGCACGCTAGCAAAAACTTAGCGTTATTGTTAAATACCTGAACCATTTGCCTCATTTTGTAGTGTTAGTGATTTATTATTTTTCAAACCCGTAATCTAATTAAATTAAATAATATAATCTAATTAAATCTAAAAGGAAAAGGTGACTGATTGACTGATCTATCAACGCACAGTGGACGGATCGGGCTGAAATTTGGCGTGCAGATATTATGACGGAAGCATCCGCTAAGAAAGGATTTTTGAAAATTCAACGCCTAAAGGGTAGAAATAGGGGTTTGAAATTTATGTAGTCCACGCGAACGTCGCGCGCATAAGCTAGTTTGTAAATTCAAGTCGATCCCAATTTCACCCATCCCAAAATCGTCCAACGACCCTAAAGAAGTTTTACTTCGAGGAAAGATTTGGAAATCCCACTAATCCCACTTTCTGCATATTTCCAGGCGCGGATGGAGGTGGAAGACCTGTTCATAGATCTAGCAGATGGCAGAAGACTCCTGAAGCTGCTGGAGATCATCAGCGGCGAGCGTCTGCCGCGACCCAACTCGGGGCGGAAGCGTGTACACAAGATCGAGAACGTGAACAAGTCCCTCAGCTTCCTGCACACAAAGGTAGGCACTCCATACAAGTGATATACTACTATCGAACGCCGGCCTGTCCGCGCGTAAAGCACGTAAAAAAAATCGTGCATTTTTGCACAAAGAATCAACCTGGCTTTTAAGTCCAGAAATTTGTAAACACAACCATAAAAGCTCTCGCTAGTATATTGCTAAACTACTTTAGCTTCGTACAATGTTGTCATAAAGTCGCCTACATTAAATATGCACTTTGCCTACATACCTAAGTAAGACTTAGTTTGACCGCACACTTGCTTTAATCCGATTAGGTCAAAGTGAAATAAATTATTCAAATTGGGTGCAATACGGTATTTGCCTACTGGTCAAATCAGTAACTTTTTATCAAACGTCAAAACGCGCACTTGTATGCAATGTTCTATGAAATATCTCTCTCTCCATAGGTATAAATTAGCAATTAAGGATGTTATATCAAATTCTGCCTAGTTATAGTTTATATTTTGCTTTAGTTCTGTGTTCCTTAAGTTTACCTACCTAGTTAGTTTTAAATACTCTGTGCTTAGTTTTTCATTTGCATACTATGCCCGTGTGTTGTGGACACAATTTTTTATTATAAGTGTTAATTTCTCATTGGAGACTGCTTTGGTTTAAGTGTTTTTATATATATACTATCTAGCTAACTAATTGTAACTGTTTGTCTCTACAAAAAAAAAATAATAAAAAAAAAATATATTTTTTTTATTTTTTATATATATATATATATATATATATATATATATAACTACATTGCGACTCCCCGTCTTACAGTTCTGTAAGTTCTTAAGTATGGGTTGCCTGGAAGAGATCACTTTAGTGATAAGGTCGCCCTTTGTTTTTTAAGTGTATCCTGTATTCTTACTCTCTGTAATTTTAGTAACAATAAAGTTGTTTTAAATTAAATTAAATTAAATTAAAAATAAAATACTGGAAAATCACGTCACATCATAATTACGTACTTTTTAGTTTAATTGATAATTTTAAATAGTTATTACACTTAAAACTAACCAAGGACGTGAATTTTACGTATTTTGGAAGAACCTTTATTTAATAATCACTGAGAAATAAATTATTTTTGATGTAGTCAAATACCCAATTGTACACCTTTTGATTGACATTGTTGAATTTGTAAGAGAATAATGTAATGGCGATAATGAATAACTAATTTAAAAACTAAACGAGGGTTCCAAACGTGCCCAGGTCTGAGAAGAGTGCCCAATAAACTCAAGAACTTGGCTTGGTTTTGGCTTAGACCCAATCCCAGTCGGGTATATTTTTTATTATCACCACTTCACAAAATCACTTAAACTTATTAGAACTATCAAAGCTGTTAAGCAACTCATTCAAATTAAAAAGAGCAACCGCCGAGTTTCTTGCTGGTTCTTCTCGGTAGGAACGGCATTCCGAACCAGTGGTAAATTAAAACTACCTGACTATTCATAAGCACTTTTAAAAAGTTTACATGAATAAAAAAACATTCTATTCTATTCTATTCTATTCTATTATATTCCCAAGCTTTCGTATTATGTAAATTCTCCTTTATATAATAAGATTTTTCAACAAATCTATATTTTGTGAAAACTTTTAACTTGAAGAAAGAATTCTAGTAGGTTAAGTTTAATATTAGCAACGCCCAAAACTACAAACAAACTTCTCACAAAACCTAGATACGATATAAAAGAGCCCATGTATTTTTAAAACTAATTTTACCTTATTTTAATAGAAGCTATAATATTCTATTCAGATCCTATTCATACTGAACCGTCTTGTTTACATTCAGCCTTATAACATACGGCAGCAAAGCCAAGACCTAACCTAGAGCCTTGAGAGAAACAATTATAGCCCCTTTTCCCCAGGTATATGGGTCAAATTCACGTGCACCTCTAAAAGGAAAGTGATACACGAACGTACGTGCTGTACATTTTGAAACTTTTCATCATATTTCCCTAGGAGCCACTCAGTATTAATGTATTTTATTCAAAAAGTTATGAAGTGTTGTACGTTGGAATTTTATCGATGTTTTTTTTATGTTTAGCAAATGTTTTTTTTTTTCAGGTTTACGCTAAAAGACAAGCCGTAAGAGCTGCAAAAGTTAAGAGTACAAGGGCTGTAAGAGGTGCACAATGAACCAAAAGCTTAATTTGCTGTTATCCGCTGAAACAGGTCGAATCTGTATGGTGCAACATGCAGCATGCGAAATGCACCGCCCGCCCTCCCACTGCTAAACATGCAGGAAGAAGCAGCCACCAGGCAATCAATACATTCATTTATATCATGGTTCATTGTATATCATGGACTTCCGCAAAGTAACGCCTGCTTCTATACAACATGTAAGAGGTGCATTTATCATTGCGTAGTGCGTATGCACGAACGACGTCAACACCACGAGTAGGCATACAGGTCGTTGTTTTCATGTAGATAAAACAAGCAGTTTCATTTACATGAAAACTAGCTTATGCTCGCGTGGACTACACAAACTTCAAACCCCTATTTCACCGCCTTAGGGGTTGAATTTTCAAAAATCCTTTCTTAGCAGATGCCTACGTCATAATAGCTATCTGCATGCCAAATTTCAACCCGATCCGTCCAGTAGTTTGAGTTGCGCGTTGATAGATCAGTCAGTCAGTGAGTCACCTTTTCCTTTTATATATTTAGAACATGGACGGGCGATGACTTAAGATGATGATTATGATACAATATGATGAAGGCCAAAGTAAAAAAGATATCGATAAATCTAATCAGAATCGAGTCCCATCCCTAGTCACCTTCACGAATGTTTACAACTCCGTAATGTTTACAACTCTATAAAAAAGATAGAAGGATATTTATTTAATCCAAGGCCGACGTTTCATACATTTTAATTATAATCTACAATTCTATACCAACAAAAGCTTCTTTTTTAGAATGGAATAAAAACGTGACTTTTCTAAATATATAAAAGGAAAAAGTGACTGATTGACTGACTGACTGACTGATCTATCAACGCACAGCTTAAACACTACTGGACGAATCGGGTTGAAATTTGGCATGCAGATAGCTATTATAACGCAGACATCCGCTAAGAAAGGATTTTTGAAAATTCAACCCCTAAGGGAGTGAAATAGGGATTTGAAGTTTGTGTAGTCCACGCGGACGAACTCACGAGCATAGGCTAGTCTACCTATATTTTGAACTAGATGATGCCCTTGACTTCAATCTCACCTGTGGTAGTGATGATGCGGTCTAAGATGGAAGTGGGCTTACCTGGAAGACGCTTAAATCACTTGGCGGCTCGGTTTTGCCGGTAGGGAGGTAACTAGCCACGGCCGAAGCCTCCCATCAGACCAGACCAGAAATTTAGAAAAGATAAAATTCCAAATCCCCGCCAGGAATCGAACCCCACAAAATACCACAGCGCTTACCACTGCGCCAGGGTGTTTCTAGATTAGCCGGCTTCCATCTTAGACTGCATCGTCACTTACCACCAAGTGAGATTGCAGTTAAGGGCTAACTTGTATCTGAATTTAAAAAAAAACAAATTTCATCAAAATTGATTAAACGGATCCCTGAAAACGCAGCCAGATAGACAGATACACCTTCGCGTTTATATTATTAGGTTTAGATTAATAATTCGTTTGTTAATCAAGCCGGTAGCTACCAATAATAATTAAAAAACTTTTGACCTTTCTAAAATTAGAAAAAAAACCGGCCAAGTGCGAGTCAGGCTCACGCAATGAGGGTTCCGTACTACAGTCGTATTTTTTAGACATTTTGCACGATAATTCAAAAACTATGATGCATAAAAATAAATAAAAATCTGTTTTAGAATGTACAGGTGAAGACCTTTCCCACCCCACTTGATATAGTCACTCACTTCGAAAGTTGAAAATACTAATTATTAGTTCATGACCACAATTTAATTTTTTTTTGTGTGATCTAACCCTAAATTCACGGTTTTCAGATTTTTCCCCAGACAGACAGATAGACAACAAAGTGATCCTATAAGGGTTCCGTTTTTCCTTTTGAGGTACGGAACCCTAAAAAAGAATAATTCCTTCAAAAATTGTTATTGCAAAAGTTTAGATAAATTTCAATCAGCATACAATTTACATTTTTGTTTTTGGAGGAAATTTTAATTGCCTTCTAAAGTACAATGGAAAAGGGTTAATAAATTAGAAATGGTCTAACAGCCAATTCACATTATTTCTGTGCCATTCAAGTTCAACTATTAATAATAAAAATAAAAATAAAGTTTATTCATCTCACAAAACAAGAGTAACAAAATAATATAAACCAAATGTTAAAATTAAAAAATTTAACCTAGGTAAACTTAAAACTACGAGCTCGAAAGTACTAAGAACAAAAGGAGACGTTTTTTGTTTTGCTGTGCGTTGATAGATCAGTCAGTCAGTCAATCAGTCAGTCAGTCAGTGAGTCAGTCACCCTTTCCTTTTATATATTTAGATAGAAGATAGATTTAATATGTAATAATATCCAATAAATTTAATTTAATTTAAATTTAATATTGTGTATATTGTTATGGGTTGTATTTTCATTGCCTGAAATAAAATTATTTTATTTATTTATTTATTTATTGGACGTCCAACCATTCATCTCATTGCCGGCTCACTATTCAGCACGGGTCTCCCCACAAAATAAGAAGGGTGTAGGTAGACCACAGTCCGCCACGCTGGCTCATTGGGAGACTTCATACACTTATTGAGAACATTATGGAGTAATCCTAGTTTATAATAAAGTAATAAAAAAATTGGAGTCAAATACCCCAATTTACTGGAACCAGTTACTGGAATAATGTGTACCGGCCGTAAATAAAAAGGGTTATAATTAGGATGATCTAAAGGTACAAAATAATTGGGCTAATGGATGGCTTTGTTCTCGGAATTTCGACTGTTTGGAATAAAAGAGATAAAACATTGAAGAGGGTCGTAATATTTCGCTACTTACCCCTTTACATGAGTTTACATCCCGTATTACCCCATTTTCAATAAGTTCTTCTAAATCTTTACCATTGTGTGTGCTCAGGGACTTCAAGACCGTGTTAAAATTTCACGTGAGAAGTCATTGTACGGACTATACATAGCTATTAAATGACGTAGAGATCCGCTAAGAAAAGAATTTTGAAAATTTCGACCCGTTTTAATTTTTTTGTAATTTTTTAATGTAACCAAAAGTTCACGATTTTTAGATTTTTCCCCTCATGTCTGCTGTAAGACCTACCTTCCTGCCAAATTTCATGATTGTAGGATAACGGGAAGTGCCCTATAGGTTTCTTGACAGACAGACAGACAGACAGACAACAAAACGATCCTATAAGGGTTCCGTTTTTCCTTTTGAGGTACGGAACCCTAAAAATGACTCCTCACGCGCCATTTTAACTCTATGGGTCAACTGTCAAGTACGGTTCACCTTTAATATAAGGACGACGACCTCTCTGACGCAGTGGTAAGCGCTGTGGTCTCGGGTTCGATTCCTGGCAGAGACTTGGAATTTTATCATTTCTAAATTTCGGGTCTGGTCTGGCGGGAGGCTTTGGCCGTGGCTAGTTACCACCGTACCGGCAAGGTCGTACCGCCAGACGATTTAGCGTTCCGGTACGATGCCGTGTAGAAACCAAAGGAATATAATAAAATTTCCATACCCCTTCCAGGTTAGCCCGCATCCATCTTAGATTGCATCATCACTTATCACCAGGTGAGATTGCAGACTGCAGATAAGGGCTAACTTGTATCTGAATCTGAAGTATTTTTAGTAAGATTTTGTTACACCTTTATTACCTGTTATCTCCCAAAGCCACCATGATGCAAACAAACATCCAAACGTTCCTCCCAGTGTTGGGGACAATAAGCAAAGAAACTTTCAGCTTTTATAAAATAACGAAGGTCTGGCACGCGCTGGCTCTAAGTCCACTATACTAGAGATATTTTAACCACTTCTAGTGAAGAAGTTTCTTACAATAAAATAATGTAACCCTAGAGGCTTTTACAAAAACAAACGTGCTTGCTTTCCTCTTACAATCAAACGTCGCCCAATATTGTCGGAGGGTAGGTCTAAGTAAACATTGGCCGTTTCCGACACGTGTTTATCCCGGGAGAACAGTGGAAATGGGCAGTGACAGTGGACACTATTAGGCGGGTGTTTGAACAAACATTGGATCCAATCATGCAAACCTACCACGTATTTCGTAAAGGAGATGTTAGGCACTCTCGTTCTTGTCATTGTGTTTGTTGAACTGTATTTTTCTTTAAATATTTACTTATTGCATGATATATTTAAAGACACGGAGTAGAAACAGTTAAAGACCTATATAATGACATACTTAACATCACTACCCATATTATAAATGCGAAAGTGTGTTTGTTTGTTGGTTTGTCCTTCAATCACGTCGCAACGCAGAAACCGATTGACGTGATTTTTTGCATGGGTATAATTAAAAATCTGCAGAGTGACATAGGCTACTTTTATCCCGGGAAATCAAAGAGTTCCCCGGGAATTTTTAAAAACCTAAATTCACGCGATATAATTTCCGCCTTTTTATCTTCTTTCTGTCTGTGTTTTTTTGTTCTTTTATTGCAATCCTTCTTGTTGTGGTACAAATAAAGTGTTTATAATAATAACAATAATAATGCCTTGAAGAAACAAAAGAGGTATGGGTTTAATAAAAACTGCCTCACCCCTTCCAGGTTAGCCCGCTTCTATCTAAGACTGCGCCATCATCACTTACCACCAGGTGAGATTGCAGTCAAGGACTAACTTGTATCTGAATTTTAAAAAAATAGGTACACTAAATCAAAAACTGCAGTTCGTCGTGAATTGTCTTGATTTTCAGCGCTACGTAAATTATACCTAGACAAAATATCTATAGTATATTTTATAATTTTTATGATAGTATTTTACCTACACTTGATACAAACTCTACTTCACGTCAAAATTATTTACAAAATATCGAGTTCAATCGCCGCAACGGGAACACGCAGTAGTTTCCTGAGTAAACATCTCACTTGACGAAACGAGATTTTGTGGCGTTGATTTTTAGCGAAATTTACATACAAATCGGTCCCTGGGAAACATTTCTACTGAATGTTATGTATATGGGGAACGCTTTGGTAGATACTAATAATAGTTTGTTGACGAAAATGGGTTTTGTTTCTGTCAATAGGGTCTTGTACTGTAGTCCCGCAAATTGCTAATGCGCGTGGCCGACATTTTAGTGACGTCAGCACTAGACTGAAGTTTCGAGCTGATGGTATATTTTTATTTCAGCGGACTTCAAAATGCCGTTTCGATGTTATGAGACATGGTTCCAGCGCAATAGCAATTTGCGGGACTTAAAAAAATTATGTGATTTTTTGTATAGTGGTTAGTTTATGGGGCTAGAATTCACGATTTCAATCGAATCTTCGTGTAGGTATTATTTTTGTTATACATGTTACACCTAAAAACCAAATTGCGGTTGTAACTAGTTTTAACCAGGTACAACTAGCTGTGGCCGGTAGGAGCTGGTTAACTTAGGTGTATTGGTTGCATTCGACGAAAATAGGCTACTAAAGACTCGCTTCGTCGTCCCTTCATTATACTTCACCTATTAGTTTACTTTCTACGCGTGTATTTTTTATGTATGTACTAGTTAATGCCCGTGACTTCATCCACGTGGAATTAGGTTTTTTTTTAAATCCCGTGAGAAAGCTAAATGATTACCAAATGATGACTCTTTGATTTTCCGGGATAAAAAGTAGCCTATGTCACTCTCTAGATCTTTATCTATACCCATGCAAAAAATCACTTCAACCCGTTGCACAGTTGCGACGTGATTAAAGGACAAACCAACAAACTAACAAACAAACACACTTTTGCATTTATAATAAGGGTACGGATCCTACGTTGCGTTTAAATACACATCCAGAAGACACAGCGTTGGAAGACCCCCCACTAGGTGGACAGACGACATCAGACGAGTCGCAGGGAGCCGCTGGATCCAGGCGGCGCAAGACCGTGGCGTGTGCAAGTACCTACAAGAGACCTATGTCCAACAAGTTCAAAGTTTTCATAAAACGTAAACGAATTGAAAAATCGTATTACAATGTAAAGGATTATTTAAATGATAAGCAAACTTGGGAATGAGTCGCTTAACGGATTGTGATAGTTCTAATAAGTTTCAATAATTTTGTAAAGTGGTGATAATAAAAAGAATACCCGGCTGAGTTTGTTGTGGGCTCTTCTCAGACCTGGGCGCGTTTGGAACCCTCGTAGCTTTAGTTTTAAGTTTGCGTAATAATTATCACCACTATATCTTAGAAATCCAACATCTGACCATCAAAGAGAGTTATTAATTACCTATTTTGAATAAATCATTTGACTTTGACTTTGCAGTGGACGTCTATTGGTTGATGATGATGATGATGATGATGATGATGACACATCCAGGAATCGCGAACAACGATCCATAAACATGTACCTATTAATTCTATTCCAGATCAACATGCAGCGATCTCTACAGTAATGGCTGCAATCCAAGTGCTCAAATGTGCTAAGATAAGAGCGGCTGTCAGATGTTTGATAAGATCATTCGCGATTCAGCGCATCTGCTTTGTGTTGTGGTTGTGCGAATGAAGTCTCGAAATAACTTGAAATGAAATACCTAGGCTTAATTGAGCTTGAGCCTCAATAGCTCAACCGGTATAGGAGTGGACTGAAAACCGAAAGGTCGACGGTTCAAACCCCGCCCGTTGCACTATTGTCGTACCTACTCCTAGCACAAGCTTGACGCTTAATTGGAGAGGAAAGGGGAATATTAGTCATTAAAAAAATATGGCTAATCTTTCTATTAAAAAAAAAAAAAAAAAAAAAAAAAAAAAAAAAAAAAAAAAAAAAAAAAAAAAAAAAAAAAATACTAACTTCTAGCTGTCCCGGCGAACTTCGTACCGCCTAACAGTCGATTCTTTTTCAGGAAATTTAAATTTTTCTCTCCGTAAGAACCATCCCCGTACTTCAAGGAATATTATGAAAAAAGAATTAGCGAAATCGGTTCAGCTGTTCTCGAGATTTGCGATCAGCAACACATTTAGCGATTCATTTTATATAGAGAAGATCTAGATAAGGGCTGCGTTCGGGAAGCTTCGAGATGTCTGGTGAAACATTTCTACTGGACAATCCATACTAATATTATAAATGCGAAAGTGTGTCTGTCTGCTTGCTTTACACGACCCAACAGTTTAACCATTTTTGATTAAATTTGGTACAGAGTTATGTAGCTTACATCCCGGGAACGAACATAGGCTACTTTTTATCCCGGAAAATCAAAGAGTTCCCACGGGATTTTTAAAACCCCTACATCCACGCGGATGAAATCGTGGGCATCCTCTAGTATGTAATAACTTCTCATTGTAAAAAATATTTCAGCAAATAAAGAATCTTGAATCTTGTCTTCTTGTCCAAAATTTCTCAGCACTTGAAGAGCAAATTCTTGCAACATTTGGGAACGAAATTTGGGACTTACCATGGATGCGAAACTTCATTTTGAAAAGTATGTACAAGAAGTGGCCCGAAACTGCTTTTATCGACTCAGGATTTTGTACAACATAAGAGAATATATCGATACTGATCTGAGAACTAAGCTGTGCGAAGCACTTATTCTATCCAAGTTAAATTATTGCATTAGTGTTTACGGCCCATGCTTACTTCAACGGTCCATGCGACTTATTCAAAGAGTCCAGAATGCATGTGCGAGATTCTGTTACTATATACCTCCTCGTACCCATGTGACTCCTTATTTAAATAATGCTAATATGCTCAATATGAGGTCGCGTATTGAACTGCATTTTAGCACTCTACTGTTTGGTGTTATCAAGAACAAAACGCCGGACTATCTCTATAATAAGTTATCCTGGCATTTACCAGCTTTCAATGCTCGAAGACCACTAGCCAGGCTCACCTGGCCACGTCATAGATCAGCAGCTTTTCGTGGAAGTTTTCGGTATCTAGCCACAAAATGCTGGAATAATATACCTCCTCCTCTGAGAAATTTAAGTTTAGTTCCTGCGTTTAAGAATAATCTAAAAAAGAAACTCCTAAACGATCAAAAAACTCTAATTAGTTCTAGGTTATTTAGTTTGGTCGTTTGAAGCTGCTAATTTGCTACATCTAGGTACCTACACACGTAATGTAAGTAACATTTCGCCCGTACCTATCTCGGCAGACAGCTCGTCAATACCACACATATATCATACATGTTAATTATGCTTTTATCTGTATTTATTTCATTGCCTTTCTAACTATTACCCTTATATAAAACGGCAAGTTTTTAAGATTTTTAATTACACGCTATACTAACCATGCACAATGACTATTTTTTATTTTTATTTTTTAGCTCCGTTTAATCGAACTCATCCTGTCAATCACAGATGTTGGTGAAGACTGTTAGGCTCGTGCACGTCACTCTTATTGGTCCTGGCAGAATACCAGCGCTCAGGTTTTATTTTAAAACCTGCAGCATTAATGCTGAGCTGGGGCCATAGAGCAGAAACAAAGAGGAGATGTTGTATTAAGATTTCCCTATGAAATATCGAGTGACATTTTGCGGGGTGAGGGGTTGTGGAACGCCGCCCACTTCTCAATTTTCCATCTGCGGGTTAGTAGCAAAACTACTCGCTTAGCGACCTAACATCGATATATTGATGTCACTACATAGTTCAGCTATCTCACACTAGATGTCAATAATCTAGAACTATTTTAATAATTACGTATAAAATTACTTACAAATGAAATGTGATACCATTCATAGCATCAGAACGTCTGTCTGAATAACTTTGACACGATAAAACACAACACTTCATCCTTTTGTTCTTAAAAACGCGAAAACACACCGATAATACGAGTCTCAATATATGTGAACCTGACGAACGCAGACAGCATACTAACTAAGGCCCCGCCCACAGTGATGACGTCAGGACCTAGTTGAAAATCACAGTGCACAGTTGCTTAGGCCAACTCCTCTTTGTTTCTGCTCTATGGCTGGGGCCATTTCATCTTGTGCCAAGTGGGTGCAAGAACTCATTTTAGATTTAATTAATTATTAAGTACTTCTTATTATCTACTAACTACTATCTACTAACTATTAATTTTAAGTTTGTTTGTACCTTAGGCATAAGATGAATAAACCAGTTTTCTTTCTTCTTTCTTTCTTTCTTTCAACAGTGCGTGTTGCCAGTGATGACATACGGATCCGAGACATGGTCGCTAAAACTATGGGCCTCATAAGAAAGCTCAGAGTCACTCAGCGGGCAATGGAGAGAGCTATGTGCGGAGTTTCTCTACGTGATCAAATCAGAAATGAGGATATCCATAGGAGAACCAGAATTTTGAAGTCGATTAAATAGACACAAAACTCTGGACAACTATTTTTCTTTTTAATATACCACTATTTCTTAATTATTTAGGAGTGAATCCACTTTGACCCAAAGTACTCCAATAAGCCCCGAAGTGACCCAATTGGCCCTGAAAGTTGTCCTATCTACATTTTATCCTAAGGGCATTTTACCGCAAATCTGTCTCCCTGAGGTAACACCGCTCTCAGATCAAGTTTTGATCGATGGATAAAATTCATTTTAAATTAGGACACAATCTCTTCAATTATGCCGCTAAAATCATGTAAAGTTTTCATATCTAGTTTAAATGTAGAAAATATACATACGCATCGAATTGAAAAATCTTGAAGTCGGTTAAATAGACACAAAACTCTGGACAACTATTTTTCTTTTTAATAAACCACTAACTCTTAATTTAGGAACGAATCCACTTTGACCCAAAGTATTCCAATAAGCCCCAAAGTGACCCAATTGGCCCTGAAAGTTGTCTTATCTACATTTTATTCTATGCGCAAACCGCAAATCTGTCTCCCTGAGGTAACATCACAGCCTCGGATAGAGGTTTGATCCGGACATTACCTTATTCTAAATTAGGGCACACTCCCTCAGGACCAGACGGGTTAGTATGAGCTTTTACATCTCGTCAACATTGGTAGAATTCAAAGTGAGTGAGAAAGTGGCATCCAAGAAAATTTAACAAAAAAGTGATTGAATTGCCCAATTCAAGAAGTCCCTTCATCATCATGATCAACCATTTACCGGCTCACTACAGAGCACGGGTCTCCTCTCAGAGTGAGAATGGTTTTCATGTTGTGTAGTCAGTCGTTGGTAGACTTCGCACACCTTTGAGAACATTATGGAGAACTCTCAGGCATGCAGGTTTCGCCACGATGTTTTCCTTCAAGTTTCTTTTCCTTCAAAGCAAGTGATATTTAATTAATTAAAACGCACATAACTCTGAAAAGATAGAGGTGCGTGCCCGGGATCGAACCCACGACCTCCGATTAGAAGGCGGACGTCCTAACCACTAAGCTATCACAGCTTTCAGAAGAAGTCCCTTAGTTTTGTTTTAGTAAGTAGGTATTCACTATAGGCATAATAGATAGAAAGAGTTATGCTTGGAGTTTCTCTACGTGATCACGAAATCAGAAATGAGGAGTTTTCTAGGGAAATCAAAGTAACTGACATAGCTCAATACGTTGCGAAGTAAAGTGGCAATTCATGAGGCACAAGAGCCGATAGACGTTGGAGTCCCAAGGTGCTGAAATGGCCACTTCGCAGAAGAAAGTGCAGCGTTGGCGGGGCTCAAACGAGTCGCAGGGAGCCGCTGGTTTCAGACAGCGCAAAACCGCGCCTTAGAAAAGTCGGTGTGGATCAGTTTTACTTGAACGCACAGTATTTCTATTTTCGAAAATCGAAATCGATCAAACTTATACTAAAGAACTGGTTCACACAAATCGCCCTTTCGATTCCGTATGTTATCTTAGCTTGGATTATATAATGTAATTTTATTGTTAGTTAGTAAGGCATATGTAAGCGGTAATTGACTAATGCGCTCCATTTTCGGGGCCCGGGTTCGATCCCAGGCACGTATTCACACTTTTCGAAGCTATGTGTTTTTTATGCAATTAAATATCACTTGCTTTGACGGTGAAGAAAACCTCCCAGAGTAATGATGGATGAGATATGAAGTGAAATGTTTTTTTTAATTATTATTTTCATGTAGAAAGAGCATGTGCCACTTATCATTACGTCAAGACCGGTCTCTACCACCGGTTTGGAAAGCAGCATCTACTGAGAAGAGTCGGGAAGAAACTCACCAGTTGTTCTTTACTTCTGTAATAATAAAGGTACATTTTAGCGTTTAAACTATCGTCAGTGATTTCCAGTATACATGTCTCACACCCGGCTTTACTCACGTGTTATGTCGACGTTAGCCCTCAATCGCGACGCGTGCGCGAACTGAGTCCCTGTGAAAAAGGACCTCGGATGGGTTCGAAACTAGTCGGGCTAACGTCGACTAAATACGTGAGTAAAGCTGGCTGTGAGATATGTATAATATAGGTACATTTTGCCTGAAATATTTGATTTATTTATAAATATAATTTCCCTGAAATTTCCCCAAAGAAAATAATTTTCCCCGCCATCAAGGCATGTTAGGGCCGCGGGGGAATTAGAGAGGGGTTTATGGTATGGCAATAACTTTTTGTAGGGCCCTTAATGAAAAGCTGTTGGCCACGATGAGTGCTTTTATGGTTAACGACCGATTTGTTTGCTAGAACTGTGGCCTTAGTATGAGATTCTGTATCGCTAACGTTGATAGAATTCGAGCGCGGAAACACTTCCGTGTTAAAGCAAAACGGAACTTAACTGCCTTATTTTAAATGTTCAAATCCGTCCATACATATTCAGCCAGGCCGCGCTCACCCGAGACCCGACACCGTGGTGGGACACGGCTTTACCCTACCGGTAAAGCGATTCTTGTACCTACGATGCCTTGAAGAAACCAAAGTGATACCACTTTGGTTTCTGGTCTGGTCTGGTGGAAGGCTTTGGGCGTGGCTACTAACCACCCTACGGCAAAGCCGTGTCGCCAAGCGATTTAGCTTTCCGGTACGATGTCGTGTAGAAACCAAAAGGGGCATGGGTGTAATAAAAACTGCCATACCCATTCCAGGTTAGCCCGCTTCCATCTCAGACTGCATTATCACTTACCACCATGTGAGATTGCAGTCTAGGGCTAACTTGTATCTTTATAAATAAAAACGTTTTGGAATTAAAATCAATGGTAAATTACATTTTTGACTTTAAGTAAATCAAGCTTCTTATGTTCATTTTACTCTGACGTTCTTGTGTTTCGACGTTCGAATTCTATTAACGTTAGTGAGATTATAAAATCTCATACTAAGCCCACGCTGTAAGCGAAAACGTTTGAAATGGTCTATTAAAGCGGCAATGCTCGGCCACTTGTCCAGTATGTACTTTTAGTATGAAATTAGTGATAATTACATTGCTACAATTGTTATCTTTTGTTGTAATTGGCTAAGTTTATGTAAATTCTATAGTCACTAACTATGGACCTCATAAGAAAACTCGGAGTCATTCACCGGGCGATGGAGAGAGCTATGCTCGGAGTTTCTCTACGTGATCAAATCAGAAATGAGGAGATCCGTAGGAGAACTAGAGTAACCAACATAGCTCAACGGGTTGCGAAGCTGAAGTGGCAATGGGCAGGGCACATAGTTCGTACAACCGATAGACGTTGGGGTCCCAAGGTGCTTGAATGGCGACCTAGCAACGGAAAGGGCATGGCGGGGACTTGGAAGACTTCGAAAACTGATAAATCTTGATTAGTAATATACTATTCCGAAAAAAGTATTAAAAAAATTAGACTTTATAGTTTGACGAAACTTTTTTACACCTTTATTTACCTGTTAACTCCCAAAACCACCATATTCCAAACTTCATAGTCGCTGATCGTTCCTCTCTGTGTTGGGACAATACGCAGAGAAACTTTCAGCTTTTATAAAATAACGAAGGTCTGGCACGCGCTGGCTCTTACTCAATAAGGCCTATCTAGTCAGCAACAATGTACACTTTAGCTTCAACGCTTATAATATAACTAGCTTATGCTCGCGGCTTCGTCCGCATGGACTACACAAATTTGAAACCCCTATTTAACCCCCTTAGGGGTTGAATTTTCAAAAATCCTTTTTCAGCGGACGCCTACGTCATTATAGCTATCTGTACCCGTAGTACAAGATTTTACGTCTCACCAAACCAAATCAAATTCGAGAGTCGAAATACTTCCGCGTTACAGTAAACTGGATCTTAAATGCCTTGTTTTAAACCTCGAGTTTGTCTACACTTCTACAGCCAGCGCTCCAAGCGGAAACATTGCGAAATTAAAATCAGTGGCATTGTATATTTGACTTCAATTCAAGGCTGTTTAGGTCCAGTTTACTGTAACGCGGAAGTATTTCGACTCTCGAATTTGGTTTCGTTTGGTGAGACGTAAAATCTTGTACTACGGGTACTGCATGCCAAATTTCAGCACGATCCGTCCAGTAGTTTGAGCTGTGCGTTGATTGATCAGTCAGTCAGTCATCCACCTTTTCCTTTTATCAAATTTAGATGGTAAAATGACGCTACAACTGCTTTCATTTTCCCAGAAAAGAAACTTAAACTAAAAGTACCAACAAAAAATAATGATAAAAATGTAAACATTGCAGCTAAGTATAAAAACAAGAAGGAAAATTATTATTATAATAAAGATGATAAGGCACGGAGTCGGCGCCGCTTGTCGTAAGCGGTATCTCCGAATGGCGTATAGTACCTACCTATAGATATTTTACCTTAACCAAATTTTTGAGCCCTAATAAGTTTATGCGTATGGCCACTGGCTCCCCGTGGTACATGCGCAACGTGGACCTCCACAGAGACCTCCAACTCCCGACAATAGCTCATTACTTTAAACAGCTTTCCAAAAACTATTTTGAGAAAGCCATTAGACACCCCAACCCCCTAATAGTTGAGGCAGCGACTTACAACCCTGACCGAAACGACCCCCCGATAAAAGACGCCCTAAGCACGTCCTTAACGACCCCGACGATCAAATCATGACCGACAATGCACCCTATCTCGTAGGGCTACACAACACAACCTCATCACAGCGTCTTCGCCGGCGAAGACGAGGTCCCCGATTTCTAACGTCACCCGGACGTGGACTCACGCCACGGCAACTCCACCCATCCCAACGTTATCCTAAGCCGTGGTCCGAGCCTCACAGGAGGCACCCTTAGGAGGACGTTGCCCCCCGACCTCTCGAATTATTTCTTCGAGCCCTAGGGCTCACCCCCAGGGGGAACTTCGCGCTCGCCAACCCCCCCGATGACGCTGTAGCGGCCAGTAGGGCCTACGCAGCATAGTCAATCCGAAACAACACAAAAAAAATTGAGCCCTATTACAAAAGAGGGCTTACTGAAGCCGAATTTTGTATACAAAATTCGAGAAATTGTCTTCTCGTCCAAAATTCCTCAGTGCTTGAAAACATCGAGAAGTGCAATTTGCCAGTGATGACTTATGGATCCGAGACATGGTCGCTAACTATGGGCCTCATAAGAAAGCTCAGAGTCACTCAGCGGGTGATGGAGAGAGCTATGTGCGGAGTTTCTCTACGTGATCAATAAGGAAATGAGGAGATCCGTAGGAGAACTAGAGTGACCGACATAGCTCAACGGGTTGCGAAGCTGAAGTGGCAATGGGCAGGGCACATAGTTCGCAAAACGTAAGAATTCTTCATTGGTGACTGTTTAGGTTTTTAAGTGTTTTATATCATATATACTAACTATTCCTGTAATTGTAAGTGTTTGTTTCCATAAAAAAAACCAATTAAATATACAGGGTGTAACCAGAACGCTGGCAAAAATGTAGACTGGTGAAAGTACCTACTGATGATTACTGATAATATGGTACCATAAAAAAAAACACTAAAAAACATAAATAATCCTATATTTTGTAAAAGTTTATAATATATTGCAAATAAAACATCTAACTGACGCAAGAGATCAACAAACGTTGCGTAAGTAGGTCACTCGTAGTCAATGCCACGTCGTAGATGGGGCGTTGACCCGAGTTTTGCACGCTATACATTGAGGGTTGGAAAAATACTAAATCACTAAAACTACAAAATGAGGCAAATGGTTATTGGTATTGGATTGTGTTTAGCTAGTATAACAATTAAGCTAAGTTTTTGATAGCGTTCTGATTACACCATATTATATTTAGAAGAGAGAAAAAAACCACAGTCCATAATTTGGCCATAGTCCACCAATCTGGCCAAGTGTGGATCGGTACTTGACCAGACACGCGAAATATAGTCACTGGCATAAGCTAGTCTAGTAGTGTAATAACTGCAATTCTCCTCAAGAATTCAACTTTCATTGATCGAATAATGAGCAGTCACTCTTAGTTATCCAATAATGGAACCCGGAAGCGACGATTGTTCGATGGCGTGTTTTATCAATTTATCTTCGTCGACTTGTTACCCACATTCCATTGTTGTTGCCACATTCCATGTTTACAATGGCTTTTACTGCTTTTGTGTATAAATTATATTACTTAGACACTTATTATACAGTCTATTCAGAGCTAATAGGTGCTAAGTAATGAAACAAGCGTCGGAAGCTAACTGACATTTATTCTAAACTTTTTAAAACTACCTTGCATACCTCCCTTTTTAAGTACAGCAATAATTACCAAAAATACAAATTAATTTGATTACCTCTTACCAATACCTTACAAACCTACTACATTACAACTTTTGTTTAGTGGAGCGTTTGTACGCTCTCAAAGCGCGCGCCGACACACCGGGCGATGGAGGGGCCGGTTGCTCCGAATTTGGCATTTCCAGCGAGTCTTCGTGCCCCGAAAGTTCTTTATTGTCGTGATTCGTGACTGACTGACCATCTGCATCGCCGGGTGTATCCGTGTCGCTTTCGACACCGGCACCGTTCGCAGTAGCAACTTCGTCTGGCTGGCTTGTGCTTGCGCGCGACAAGGTATATCTATTTTTTTTTATCGGGGCCAACTGGTCCTGGTGTCTACGCCATTCATTACCATTACTTATATTTACCTTATAAGACACCGGGCCTGTTTTCTCTGATATTACGCCTTCCGACCATTTCCTCCCCTTCTGGGTATAATCGCGCGCTAGCACAGCTTCACCGACCCTAAACTCTCGGATTAGGCCTTTGCCTCCCTGCTTTTGCTTGTCCTGTGCCTCGCGGACAGTGGAAGCGATGTCTGGGCGCAATGCATCAAGTCTACTCCGGAGTCTATGCCCTAGTAATGCGACTGCTGGCGAAATTCCAGTTGTCGCGTGATCACAATTTCGGTATTGAAAAAGAAATCTGTGTAAAGCAACGGACACATCCTCGTTCTCAAATTTAGCTCGCTTAATAACCTTTTTTACAGTTTTTACCGCGTTTTCCGCTTCTCCGTTCCCTTGAGGTCTATAAGGTGCCGATGTCGTGTGCTTAATACAGTTCTTGAAACAATACGTCCGGAACTCGTCCGATAAAAATGGCGGGCCGTTGTCTGTAACCAATTGGGCACATAGCCCAAATCGGGCAAATATTGATCGCAAAGATTTCACGGTTGCGCTGGCTGTCGTACTTGCCATCTCCATCACTTCAATCCACTTTGAGTGTGCATCTACTACAACCAAATAACGCTTACCAAAACATTCGGCAAAATCCGCGTGTAAACGCTGCCACGGATGCTGAGGGAACTCCCATGGGTGAAGAGGTGCACACGCGGGCGCGTCGCGCACATGCCTGCAAGCTGGACATGAGCGGCAAAGCTCTTCGATATCGTTATCTATGTTTGGCCAATAAACATAATTTCGCGAAATATTTTTCATTTTGTTCATACCCAAGTGTCCCTCATGAAGTTCACTCAGCACCGCTTTCCTTAACCCCGACGGGATAATCACCCTATATTTATACATAAGACATCCTAAATCCATACATATATCATTCTTACGAGCGAAATATGGTTTTTCTACCTCAGAACTGGCAGCCGACGGCCAACCAAACATAACATATTTCGATATTTTACATAGCACGGTATCCTTCTGGATTTCTTTAGAGATCTGTTTATAATTGACAGGCAGGGTTTCCTCTAATAAATTCATATAACTTATATGTTGGTCGAGGCGTGCGGAAGGTCGCTCGTACGATATCGGTAGACGCGATAACGCGTCGGCTGGCCCGTTGTGTTCCGAGCGTACAAACTCGATCGAAAAATCGTAACCCGCCAGTCGAACGGCCCACCGCTGTAACCTACTCGCCGCCGTTTGAGGAATACCATTCTTGTTACCAAAAATAAAGGTTAACGGTTTATGGTCGGTTTTCAATGTAAAATGCCTACCTAATAAAAACTGATGGTGTTTGATTATACCAAAATATATAGCAAGGGCCTCTTTATCCAACTGACTGTACTTTCTCTCAGCTTCGTTCAAAGTGCGAGAAACACAGCTGACCGGCCGCTCCTGCCCGTCCGAGTAACGGTGAGCCAACACGGCCCCGATACCATAGGCACTGCTGTCTACCGAAAGCACGAGCGGTCGCCCTTCCTCATAGTGCGCCAACACCCGCTTACCCAGTAAAGCATTTTTAGCCGCATTAAAAGCCGAGGCACAACGTGAATCCCAATTCCAACGGCATTTTTTTAGTAGTGCATGCAATGGGTACAACATAGTACTTAGATTTGGAATAAACTTGCCATAATAATTGATTAGTCCCAAAAAACTTTTAATTTGAGTTACATCTTTAGGTATTGGGATTGCGTTAATCGCCTCCAACTTTTCCGGGTCGGGATGTAGGCCCTCCTTGTCAATTGCTACCGTGCCAGGTATTCCACGCAATGTCTCTTCCATCAATTTTTGAAATTTTTCGGGTACGCAAGATAATCCGTAGGGTGTACGGCGATACACGAATGTCCCGATATGCGTGGTGATCGCGGTATACTTTTGAGAGCTCTCCTCGAGTAAGACCTGCTCATAGGCGTGGCGGAGATCAATTTTACTGTATTCGTCACCATTACTTAAATTGGCAAACAACTCGTCGATGCGTGGTAAAGGGTAATAATCTCTTTTCAATTTAGGATTTATAGTAATTTTATAATCACCACAAATTCGGATGTCCCCGTTAGTCTTGATCACGGGGACTATCGGCGTACCGAAATCGGAATGGTCCACGCGATAAATCGTACCGTCCCGTTCAAGCCGCTCGAGTTCCCTCTCGACGCGTTCGCGTAACGCGAGCGGCACGGGCCGCGCTCGGACATACACCGCGGCGGAATCGGTGAGCTGTAATTGTAGCTTTCTATTACAAGTTCCCAACTTCTCACTGAATACTTCGGGAAACTCCTTACATAGACGGGTCACAAATTGATCTTCTTCAATTAATTCATTAATATTTATTTGTGTTATTTCTAATGCGCGGAGCCAATCACGCCCGAGTAACGGCCTGTTACCCCCTTTTATAATATATAATTTCAAATCCTTGGCAACCATAGACCTCAGTTGCACCCGAACTAATATATATCCGAGAGAATCAATTCGTGACCCCGAATAACTACGCAAAATTAAATTATCTTTCACAATTTCTTTATGTTTAAATAATTTCTCATAACACTTTTCGTTAATAGCCGATATCCGACTGCCGGTGTCGATTTCTAGTTCCAGTAAATTATTGTCCACCTTAACTTTAATATAGTACGGTTTGTTACCTTGAGAAACGATGTCTATGTTGAAGAAATCCTCATCCGAACTCTCACTGACCAAATTTTGACACTTCACCTCACTTTGCCGCACTTTCTTGCACATAACCTTTAGGTGTCCGCGCTGAGAGCACTCATCACAGGTAAAATTGGCGTATCTACAACGCCCTCGGTGTTGCCGGCCGCACCGCCAGCACGGCGCACCCGATGCGCCACTGCCACTCGCCGCGCCGCCCGGCCCGCTCACACCACTCGCGCCGACCGCACCGCTCCTGCCCAGCCGCGAACCGCGCGCGCGCTGGCTGCGCGCCGCATGCAAGCCTTCGCTCGCGTCCCCGCCGCCCGCCGGCGGTGCGGTGCCGCCTCCGCTCACCACCGCGTGTCTCTCTGCCGCTTCTAAAGCGATGCCTTTTTGTAGTCTAAACTTTTTTCGGCGAAAATTCGAGATCTCATGACGTCACTCGATAGGCCCGAGACGAATTGGTCCCGGAGATTCTCTTCTAATCTCGTGCCGAAATTACACGTAACCGCCAGGTGTTTCAGGTGCTGCAAATAATCCGTTAATGTCTCGCCCGGTTGCTGTCGTCTTTGTCGAAAAACGTGCCTTTCAGCTATCTCGGAGCGTTGTGGTTCAAGATGGTTGGTGACCAGCTCGGTGAGACTATCAAAAGTCTTATTCTCTGGGTGGTCGGGAGCACAAAGGTCACACATTAATGAGTATGTCGCTTCGCCGACTACAGTAATTAACGTAGGCACCTGTAGTTCCACTTTAATTTCGTTTAGTAATATAAACTGTTTAACACGGCGTACGTATGCCGGCCATTGCTTTGAGGTTAAATCGAACGGTTCGATTTTTCCGATAGGCATATTCACTCACGCGCGGATTATACTTTTATATGCAAAACACTAAGTTTAAATTACTTTTAAAACACTAAAGTAGCCTTACACACACGTTATCTAATTTTAATCAATAAAATTTAAATTTCTCGTCGCCAGTGCTAAGTAATGAAACAAGCGTCGGAAGCTAACTGAACTGAAATTTATTCTAAACTTTTTAAAACTACCTTGCAATAGGGTTTTGGACTGTAGTAATAAAATGATGTGATTTTTTGTACAAATATTTTTCAATTTTTTAACATAAAAATAGATTCATTTCTGATGGAATGTATTTTTTGTCATAAACTTCAAAATAAATTAATTGTCGTTTATGCATTGTGACGTCATTAATCGCTTTCCGTAAAGCGTGATGACTGCAATTCTCCTCAAGAACTCAACTTTCATTGATCGAATAATGAGCAGTCACTCTTAGTTATCCAATAATGGAACCCGGAAGCGACGATTGTTCGATGGCGTGTTTTATCAATTTATCTTCGTCAACTTGTTACCCACATTCCATTGTTGTTGTTACATTCCATGTTTACAATGGCTTTTACTGCTTTTGTGTATCAATTATATTACTTAGACACTTATTATACAGTCCATTCAGAGCTAATAGGGTTTTGGACTGTAGTAATAAAATGATGTGATTTTTTGTACAAATATTTTTCAATTTTTAGGGTACCGTACCTCAAAAGGAAAAACGGAACCCTTATAGGATCACTTTTTTGTCTGTCTGTCTGTCTATCAAGAAACCTACAGGGTACTTCCCGTGGACCTAGAATCATGAAATTTGGCAGGTAGGTGGGTCTTATAGCTGGCTTTAGGGGGAAAATCTGAAAACCGTGAATTTAGGGTTAGATCACACAAAAAAAATTCAATTGTGGTCATGAACTAATAATTAGTATTTTCCATATTCGAAGTAAGATAACTATATCAAGTGGGGTATCATATGAAAGGACTTTACTTGTGCATTCTAAAACAGATTTTTATTTATTTTTATGCATCATAGTTTTTGAATTATCGTGCAAAATGTCGAAAAAATACGACTGCAGTACGGAACCCTCAGTGTGCGAGCCTGACTCGCACTTGGCCGGTTTTTTAACATAAAAATAGATTCATTTCTGCTGGAATGTATTTTTGTCATAAAATTTAAAAAAAAAATTCGTTTATGCATTGTGACGTCATTAATCGCTTTCCGTAAAGCGTGATGACTGCAATTCTCCTCAAGAACTCAACTTTCATTGATCGTATAGTGAGCAGTCACTCTTAGTTATCCAATAATGGAACCCGGAAGCGACGATTGTTCGATGGCGTGTTTTATCAATTTATCTTCGTCGACTTGTTACCCACATTCCATTGTTGTTGCTACATTCCATGTTTACAATGGCTTTTACTGCTTTTGTGTATAAATTATATTACTTAGACACTTATTATACAGTCTATTCAGAGCTAATAGGGTTTTGGACTGTAGTAATAAAATGATGTAATTTTTTGTACAAATATTTTTAAATTTTTTAACATATTTTTTTTTAAATTTTAGCTTTAGCAGCGCGAATCGTCTAGACTTCATATTTTTATGAGACTCCACAATGGCACCTCATTGGCACCGACCCCAAAAAATATTATTATGGAACTATATTAACTCTTGTATACATAGTATATTCGGTAATAAATTGAATTATTTTTCAATTTTTAGTGTTTGTGTATCGAAGTCGGTTTTTATTTTTTTATTTTTTAAATTTATTTCACAATTTTTAGTGGCCCCATGGAATTATGCTATGACTGGTTAAAAATCTACTGTTTACTGCTAGCTATTACACTGATCGCGAGCAATTTACTCTTATCCGTTGAGGAGTTCCAGTATATATCTTCGAAGATGTTCATCAGATCTTCACCAAATTTAAATGGGACCAACTTTGAAGTATACCCTTTCAAACAAAAAAAGAATTTTCAAAATCGTAATCGGGGAACATACATTAGAAAAACAAAAAAAAAAAAACATTCCGACGAATTGAGAACCTCCTCCTTTTTTTGAAGTCGGTTAAAAATAGATTCATTTCTGCTAACCCCTAATCCTGAGCACGGGTCTCCGTACTGGGAGCCGCTAATGGGTTGATAATCATGTTTTTTTTTTAAATTTATTTGTAATCTAGTGTACCAGATATATACATATTTTGTCTCTCGCCAAACTGGTGAACCAGTTTGTTGGCGAGCTGGAGCTCCTTAAAAATAATTAATATCTTAGTAATAAATGATTCCTAAATTTATATTCTAACTTAAATACCTACTTTTTTTTTTTTTTTTTTTTTTTTAATACAATAAAACTTAAAGCTAGCCTTATCTAATTACTATATAAATCATGACCGCGTGGAATGGTGCCAAGAATACTGGCTGCATTTCCGCGCTGTACAGCCAGGCTGATCCGCTGCGCAAAAAATGAGCCAGCCCTTCTGTCACCAGTTGAGGCTATTAATCGCGGTGAAATGTCTCGTAAATACCTACTTAAATTCAAAACACTGAACAATACTCAGATTAAGACGATATAGTCAGTGGCGTGCACAGGTTTGAAGCCAGGGTAGGCACTAGTTAGCTAGGAACCTGTTTATTGGCAGGTCAAAATGAAAATATGCATTGAGCTATTACAACTGGGGTAAGCAGTGCATTTATGCCTCTATGACCTGCACGCCCCTGGATATAGTATATTAGATGATATATATTTAGGCTAAAATCCTTTGCTACAGTAACTGATGGCAAAAGCATGGGATTTCATATAAGCAGGCTCGTGCACCTGGGGTACCTTCAATCTTCTGGCCCTTAAGGGGGTTAATCCATGAAATTATTCCCGTGGAATTATCCCGGGTTTTGCCCTTTTTTGGGACAATGCGAAATTATTTTCCTTCTTGTTTACGACCTAAGCACAACACACACCTACTATGTGAAGTGTTGAGACCGACACAACGTCACATTGGCATAGAAAGAAAGAAGAAAGAAAATGCATTTATGTGTTTGTTGGTGTCACACTAGTGGTGTCACAATAGGCTAACTAGAAACAGAGACAAACTTGCAGCTCCTGCCTTCCGCCTCAGGAAAGTCCAAAAGTCATTTGTGGGTATTGGTATTACCTTTTATAATAAAATCCCGCAAACTATTTTGGACTTACCTTTGCACAAGTTTAAAAAATCTATTAAAAATATGCTCCTGAAAAAAGCATATTACACAATTGAAGATTATCTAAATGATAAAAGAGCCTGGATTTGACCTGCAGCTCGTTCCAGCAACGCACAAGACTGCAAATACTATTTTATACATGGCATAATTTTGTACCTATGTCAAATATTTGAAAAGAGCAACCGCCGAGTTTCTTGCTGGTTCTTCTCGGCAGGAAAGGCATTCCGAACCAGTGGTAGATGCATCCGACTATTCGTAAGCACTTGTAAAAGTTTATACGAATAAAAAAGATTTTCATTTTCATTTTCATTTTCACAGATAAAAACAAAGTACAAAATGTAACATTTTCATCTGTGACACCACCCCAAATGGGTGTATTTTCAGCTGTGACCCGGGTGACGCCACAGTTACAAAATAATAACATAGGTATAACTAGCTTCTGCCCGCGGCTTCGCCCGCGTGGCCTACAGGAAACAAATGTAATTTTTTTTAGAAACAAACATTATAGGGGGGGGGGGGATTTTCTCCTAGTCGTTTCTTAGCTAACACCTAACCTCGAGAAAAAAACTACTTTCCAAATATCAATAATTAAAACATTCCCATACAAAATTACATTCCCTATTTTACCACCCTTATGGGCGAATTTTCCAAAAATCCTGAAACACGTATTTCTTCATTTGTAACCAAGACCCCAAATACCAATTTTTATGCAAATAACTTGAAAAATGACGGACTTTCATAAAAACTTCCATCTCCCATTTAACCCACTTAGGGGTGGAATTTCGAAAAATCCTTTCTTATTGGATACCTACTCTTTACAAAGAATAGAACCTCCAAATTTCATGTCTTTAGGACCAGCGGTTTAGGCTGTGCGTTGATATATATTATGTCAGTCAGGACTTTGATTTTTATATATATAGAAGATTGACAGAGACAACGCTCTACAAAGCCGAAATCTCTTTCTAATAGTCGATGAACAATATTTCCCGCTGGCCAGTGTACGCAATAATTGCAAATGGCGTCCATACAAACCGACATACATCTTCATTAGAAGACAGAATGGACGCAAGCTCGCGTAATTTGTGAAGCAACGGAATTTCAACCGTTCCATACAAAATACCATTTATCATTAGTAGGTACAGTACACGGCAGAAAATAATGTACATCGACATTTAAGAAGGAGACTAGCTTATGCCTGCGACATCGTCAGCATGGACTACACAAATTTCGAACCCCTATTTTACCCTCTTAGGGGATGAATTTGCCAACATCCTTTCTTAGCGGATGTATTGCTGTATTGATGCTTATCTGCATGCCAAACAGCCCGATCCGTCCAGTAGTTTGAGTTGTGCGTTGATAGATCAGTCAGTCAGTCAATCAGTCAGACACCTTTTCCTTTTATTTTTTTATTTTTTTTTATTCAGGTACAAGTTAGCCCTTGACTGCAATCTCACCTGGTGGTAAGTGAAGATGCAGTCTAAGATGATAGCGGGCTAACCTGGACGGGGTATGGCAGTTTTTATTAAACCCATACCCCTTTGGTTTCTACACGGCATCGTACCGGAACGCTAAATCGCTTGGCGGCACGGCTTTGCCGGTAGGGTGGTAACTAGCCACGGCCGAAGCCTCCCACCAGACCAGACCAGAAATTTAGAAATTATAAAATTCCAAACCCCTGCCAGGAATCGAACCCGGGACCTCCCACAAATAAGACCACAGCGCTCACCACTGCGCCAGGGAGGTCGTCTAATATAGGTATTTAGATAGCAGATTTGTAGAACGTTGTCCCTGTCGTCACGACCGACAAAACGTCACATATGTATGAGTGACAGAGACAACGCTCTACAAAGCCGAAATGTCATTCTAAAGAGCTCAGCTCTTCTTTAGAGCCTCAATAGCTCAACCGGTATAGGAGTGGACTGAAAACCGAAAGGTCGACGGTTCAAACTCCGCCCGTTGCACTATTGTCGTACCTACTCCTAACACAAGCCTGACGCTTAGTTGGAGAGGAAAGGGGAATATTAGTCATTTAATATGGCTAATGTTCTTTAAAAAAAAAAAGGTCGATGAACATTATTTTCTGTCGCGTACTGTACCTATCTACCTAACCCTTCTCAGAAATGTTGGCATTTAGCACTGGTAATTTACTTATTTTGTTTTACGAGGAACCCTCTGGCGCAACGGTGCGTAGTCTTGCATGCAAAAGTCCCGGGTTTTATTCCTTTACCCCTATATTTATAGAATACTACGACTTCGTACGCGTGGATTTAGGTTTTTAAAAATCCCGTGGGAACTCATCAATTTTCCGGGATGAAAAGTAGCCTATGTCCTTCCCCGGGATATAAGCTAACTCTGTACCAAATTTCATCAAAATCGGCTAAACGGTTGGGCCGTGAAAAGCTAGCAGACAGACAGACACACTTTCGCATTTATAATATTATAGTATGGACTAGCTGCCCCGGCAAACTTTGTACCGCCAAACAGTCGATTCTTTTTTAGGACTTTTTTAATTTTTTTAAATTAAGAAAAAAGAATTAGCGAAATCAGTTCAGCTGTTCTTGAGATTTGCGATTAGCAACACATTTAGCGATTAATTTTTATATATAGAGATATAATATTAATCTACTAACGTACCTATCCGCAGAATCATCATCATCATCATCTGACATTTCGGAGTTATGTGCGTTTATTGAATATCACTTGCTTAAACGGTGAAGGAGAACATCGTGAGGAAACGTGCACGCCTGAGAGTTCTCCATAACGTCCTCAAAGGTATATGAAGTCTGAAGTGGTAGACTATGGCAAAAACGTTTCTCACTTTGCGAGGAGACCGGCGGCATGATTATGTAAGACGTTGCAGTAGCGACAGCAATGCGACAGTTCATTTGCTGTCTCTCTTCTTCCTCTTATTTTGCTTTGTGGCTATTGCTGTCTCTCTCTAGCCGCTGCCACGTGTGACGTTTGACAGCAATGATCGCGAGATTTACGTCTGTCCCAAGTCTGTCGCGACATACGTAATCTGCCGTGCTCTGTAGTGAGCCGGCGGCGCGGCGGTTGGCCCTGGATCGGCCATGTTTTTGTTTGTTTGTTTGAAAAATGTCTTTATTAATAATTAACAAAAATATATACATAGTTTATGTCCTATTAACCTAGGATAAACACATAAAATATAATTAAACATAGTTTGGCAGGCTAAGACGCCCCTTTCAAACTTACCATCTTCATATTTTAACGTTCTATTTACACCATAAATACACCAACAATAGGATAAAAATTTAGTTATGCTAACCTTAGTACATCGGTTATCACTTGTAAACATATTTTTTACATTTAAAGCACTATTTCTAATATTCTATCATAAGTACAAAAGTTAGGTAAGTAGTTAATTTAACTAATCACTAATCTTATATATATATATTTTTTTTTTAATTTAACGCTAGTTGAGGGTAAGGCGCGGAACTACGGCCATGTAAAACTCTACAAAAACACAAAACAAAACAGTCCCGAAATAGCAAAGCAGGCCATTAAGCGACACATTTCACAAGTACCCTCTTCTCAAGTTCGACCTAAGTAGCGCGCTGCACATTGTTAGGCTGGGTTTTACACTAGCATAAATAATAACTTCTGGTGGTTTTCTGGTGGGAGGCTTCGGCCGTGGCTAGTTACCACCCTACCGGCAAAGCCGTGCCGCCAAGCGATTTAGCGTTCCGGTACGATGCCGTGTAGAAACCAAAGGGGTATGGGTTTAATAAAAACTGCCATACCCCTTCCAGGTTAGCCCGCTATCATCTTAGACTGCATCATCACTTACCATCAGGTGAGATTGCAGTCAAGGGCTAACTTGTATCTGAATAAATAAATAAAAAAACTATATTATTCCCGCGACTTCGTCCGCGTGGTCTACATAATTAAACGTCTATTTTACCCCATTAGGGGTTAAATTTTCAAAAATTCTTTTTTAGAAGATGTCTACGTATTGATAGCTATCTGCATGCCAAATTTCAGCCCGATCCGTCCTGCAGTAGTTTGAGTTGTGCGTTGATAGATTAGTCAGTCAGTCAGTCAGCTTTTCCTTTCATAAATATAGATTTCTATAACAAGTAGATGATGCCGTCAACTTGGTCCATATAGATTTAAGTTTTTTAATCCCGTGGCAGTTTTGATTTTCCGGGACCAAAAGTAATTTATGTCTTTCCCCGGGATGCATTACCATTATTTTCATAAACTAATTGAAAAATCCTATTACAATGTAAAGGATTATTTAAATGAGAAGCAAGCTTGGGAATGAGTTGCTTAACGACTTTGTGATAGTTCTAATAAGTTTCAATAATTTTGTAAAGTGGTGATAATAAAAAGAATACCCGGCTGAGTTTGTTGTGGGCTCTTCTCAGACCTGGGCGCGTTTGGAACCCTCGTAGCTTTAGTTTTAAGTTTGCGTTATAATTATCACCACTATATCTTACAAATCTAACACCATACCAGACAATCAATAAGAGTAATTTATTACCTATTTTGAATAAATCATTTGACTTTGACTTTGACTTTTCCAATATCGGTTAAGCGGATGGGGCATGAAAAGCTAGCAGATAAAAAACAGACACACTTTCACATTTATATTCATTACTAGCTTATGCTCGCGACTTCGCCCGCGTGGACTACACAAATTTCAAACCCCTATTTCCCCCCCTTAAGGGTTGAATTTTCAAAAATCCTTTCTTAGCGGATGCCTACGTCATATTAGCTATCTGCATGCCAAATTTCAGCCCGATCCGTCCAGTAGTTTGAGCTGTGCGTTGATAGATCAGTCAGTCAGTCAGTCAGTCATTCAGTCAGTCACCTTTTCCTTTTATATATTCATTATTATCATCAACGGATAGACATCCACTGCTGGACATATGTCTCTTGTAAGGACTTCCACACGCCACGGTCTTGCGCCGCCTGAATCCAGCGGCTCCCTGCGACTCGTCTGATGTCGTCCGTCTGCCTAGTGGGGGTCTTCTGTGACTATGTGCCCTGCCCATTGCCACTTCAGCTTCGCAACCCGTTGAGCTATGTCGGTTACTCTAGTTCTCCTACGGATCTCCTCATTTCTGATTTGATCGCGTAGAGAAACTCCGCACATAGCTCTCTCCATCGCCTGCTGAGATGACTAGCTTTCTTATGAGGCCCATAGTTAGCGACCATTGAAAATGAAAATGAAAATGAAAATGAAAATCTTTTTTAATTGTATAAACTTTTACAAGTGCTTACGAATAGTCGGATGCATCTACCACTGGTTCGGAATGCCTTTCCTGCCGAGAAGAACCAGCAAGAAACTCGGCGGTTGCTCTTTTCAAATATTTGATATAGGTACAAAATTATGCCATGTATAGTATTTGCAGTCTTGTGCGTTGCTGGAACGAGCTGCAGGTCAAATCCACGCTCTTTTATCATTTAGATAATCTTCAATTGTGTAATATGCTTTTTTCAGGAGCATATTTTTAATAGATTTTTTAAACTTGTGCAAAGGTAAGTCCAAAATAGTTTGCGGGATTTTATTATAAAAGATATACCAATACCCACAAATGACTTTTGGACTTTCCTGAGGCGGAAGGCAGGAGCTGCAAGTTTACATTACATTATTAGTATGGGTATTTCATATTATATATAGATGATAGATTTTAGATTTAAAATTCACTTAGGTATTACTTAAAACTAGGTGTACTTGCCAAAAATAGCATCGCAGGTGGAAGCGCGCAGATGTCTCAAAATATTTCTTTTGGTCCCATGCCAACCGCTTCAGGGCAGATGTCATATCGTAGGTCAGGGGTCAAAGGTGAGGAGTGTTATCATATACAACTAAACTGCAATATCACTGTATCAAATCCTTTTAACTGCTTGAGTTCTTTTGATTCTTTATAGTTGTACTATGAGCCTCAATAGCTCAACCGGTAAAGGAGTGGACTGAAAACCGAAAGGTTGACGGTTCAAAACCCGCCCTTTGCACTATTGTCGTACCTACTCCTAGCACAGGCCTGCCGCTTAGTTGGAGAGGAAAGGGGAATATTAGTCATTTAACATGGCTAATATTCTTTAAAAAAAAAATTATGCCCGCGACTTCATCCGCGTGGATTTAGGTTTTTGTAAATCCCGTGGGAACTTGTAGATTTTCCGGGATAAAAAGTAGCCTAGGTCCTTTCCCTGGATGCAAGCTATCGCTGTACTAAATTTCGTCAAAATCGGTTGAACGGATGGGCTGTGAAAGGCTAGCAGACAGTCAGACAGACAGACCGACAGACAGACGGATAGACAGACAGACACACACTTTCGCATTTATAATATTAGTATAGATTACAAATTCCTAAATTTCCTCTGCTGGGAATCGAACCCGAGACCTCCCACTAGCCCACTCATAAGACCATAGCATTCATGGCATGCACCACTGAGTTTGTCGCTTAAATCCAATGAAACCCTTTTCCGCAAAAATCTGAAAAAGTAATCCATTTAAACACTATATAAAAGCATATAAAAAGGACCCCACCGCGAGAGGGCGACACAGACAAATGACCCCCGAGAATAATGCGGCTACGTTTATTTGGGGTCCAAATTAATGGTGCCCGTCTACCCTTATCGAGGATGTTAATTAAACTCAGCTCTGACTTATTAAAAGTCTAGATTTCTTGCTGAGTTTGCGCTTCTCTAAGAGGCCGCCGCCAGGCGCCACCTGCCACCGTAAGCAATAGGGTCATACAGCCGTACTCAGAGTCGCGTAATCGTTACTTAAGTTTAGTTAAAACGAGACAGAACTATATCTCTCACATAAATCTGTCTCGTTTTAACTCAATTTTAAGTAATGATTTGCGACTCTGAGTACGGATGTTGGACTTTTTTATGAAAAGTATCTCAGCCTATTGTTTACATTACTAAAACGCTACTAAAATACTATTTTCCCACAGAAATTACTCTATTTTTAACCGACTTCCAAAAAGGAGGTATGTACTTTAGGTATGCCTATCTCACTCTCCAGGGTCTTTATCTATAACCATGCAAAAAAACCGGCCAAGTGCGAGTCAGACTCGCGCAATGAGGGTTCCGTACTACAGTCGTATTTTTTCGACATTTTGCACGATAATTCAAAAACTATGATGCATAAAAATTAATAAAAATCTGTTTTAGAATGTACAGGTGAAGCCCTTTCATATGATACCCCACTTGATATAGTTATCTTGCTTCGAAAGTTGAAAATACTAATTATTAGTTCATGACCACAATTTAATTTTTTTTGTGTGATGTAACTAAATTCACGGTTTTCAGATTTTTCCCCAAATGTCAGCTATAACATCTACCTACTTGGCAAATTTCATGATTCTAGGTCAACGGGAAGTACCCTGTAGGTTTCTTGACAGACAGACAACAAAGTGATCCTATAAGTGTTCCGTTTTTTCTTTTGAGGTACGGAACCCTAAAATCACGGCAATCCGTTGCACTGTTGCGGCGTGATTGAGGGACAAACCAACAAACAAACACACTTTCGCATTGATAATAAGGGTGCTCATTATCGATGGAGGTCACGAAGTTATGAGCTATATGAGTAGGTACCTATACTATAACGAGATAACGAAGTTTGTGGTTCCGTGATTGACTTGCAGGGTTCCGTTGTTTGTAGGCGTGACAAGTGAGCGGTCGTTGTTTGCTTATCGTGATTAGTGGGGAGTGGGGAGGGTGGAATGGGCAACACTAATATTTATTTGCTATAGCCTATAGGTAATCTATCCAAGGCTTAGCGAAATTAGTACAGCGTTCTCTCTCCTACGTTATCCCATACAAATGATAGAGCCTAAAAACTCAATTAGCGTTAACCATTTTGAGTCACATACATGCTTTCAAAAAACATGGTAATTAAATTAAATTACATTCAATTAAATTATATTACATATAATGAACACAAAAAAAAAACTTATAATACAGTAAAAAAACAAGTCAACAATTAATTAATTCGAAAATACACAGCTCAAACTACTGGACGGATCGGGTTGAAATTTGGCATGCAGACAGCTATTTGACGTAAGCATCCGCTAAGAAAGGATTTTTGAAAATTCAACCCCTAAGGGGGTAAAATAGAGGGAAGTTTGTGTAGTGCACGCGGATGAAGTTGCGAGCATCAACATCAACCGATAGACTGCTGGACATAGGTCTCTTGTGGGAACTTCCTCACGCCACGGTCTTGCGCCGCCTGAATCTAGCGGCTCGTCCAGTCGCAGGGACTCGTCTGATGTCGTCCGTCCACCTAGTGGGGGGTCTTCCTACACTGCGTCGTCCGGTGCGAGGTTGCCATTCCAGCACCTTGGGACCCCAACGTACGAACTATGTGCCCCGCCCATTGCCACGTTGCGAGCATAAGCTAGTTTTAACATAAAATTGGTCAAAGCTATGTTATAAAATAAACCGAGCCATTTTGGCAAAGCCCGGATTTCAGCTAGCTAGAGTATAACAAAATATTCGTATTTTTAGAATACACTGCAGTTTTTGTGTATTCTGTTGTTACAGTACGACCTAGGGTTGCAAACCATACTATAATATGTAGTGTGTATTGTACTATATTTTGGCTCTGCGTTCTAAATAATGTTGAACAAATATATAGTACGAAAAATATTATATTTCAGTTGGATTGATCGAGCATTATTTTTATCAAACGAATCCCTAATTTTGTTAACGAAAGGGTATCACTTCCAAACAAAATTGGCCATAAAGTGCCGCAAAGAAACGGAAAAATAGTGTTACAATTTTTAGTTGTCAAATCTCCGTAGAAAATGATAATAGTATTCGTTGACAAAATATTTCTTTTATTTAAATATTTGTTTGATTTTGATATAATTGGCATAGATTTGAAATTTAAATTTAAAACACTAGATTTCATGTGATGACTGTGAGACAATAGATAATATATATTTCATTGACCATTTTTGGTCTATTTGTCATCAAGTCAAAAATACGGTTTACCCTTAAATTAAGGACTAAAATCGTACTTTTGACATGACAGTCAGCACAAAGAACAAAAATAGCTAAATTAGAGAAATATAAGAGTTAGAGTTAAATGAGAAATAAAATATACTTTTGTCTTTATTAACTTCTTCTATTCAATAGGTATAGTATTTTATTGAAGCGTATACTATATTTTCTGTGGCTTATTTTGAAAAATACTACAATCAGCCGAAAAAATGTTGCCAACCCTAGTATGAACGGATATGATATACGAATAAAATGAAACAAAGGCTATGAAAGACAAAAAATATTTTAAAAACATTTTCAGACATTTTCGCAACGCATTATAGCGCAATCTTGAACGCTATCCATGTTTCTATAAATCATCATCATCATCAGAATGATCAACCTATCGCCGGCTCACTACAGAGCACGGGTCTCCTCTCAGAGTGAGAATGAGATATGTTGTGGCCGTATGGTAATAATTAAATGCGGCAACGGTGAAAGATGTTTATTGAGAGCCGTCTTATGATCTACTCTCGCTTATGGACTAACAATAACAATAAATAAATCTTACATACTATTGTTTAAATCTTATTGCTTAACTACCTAACCTACATAATTTTGCATCACCTCTCTTTCAATCCGATGTGCAGGCAACCTACTTCGATATATTGAGGAGTTGCATTTTTATGTTACAGCTAATATGAACATGCTACGTTTAAACTGTCAATTCGTACATATTACAAGAAGGGTTTTGGCCAGTCTGCCACGCCGAGAACACTATGGAGAACTCTCAGGCATGCAGGTTTCCTCACGATGTTTTTCTTCACAGTTAAAGCAAGCTATATTTAATTACTTAAATATTTATAGATAGATTTTAGATATTTAATAATTAAATTACTTAACACTTAACTCCGAAAAGTTAGAGGTGTGTGCCCGGGATTGAACCCCGACCTCCGATTAGAAGGCGGACGTCTTAACCACTAGGCTATCACAGCTTTTCGACTTCTCTACATAGTATAAAACAAAGTCACTGTCTGTCCCTCGTCAAAAATTTATTATAAGTCCCGCAAATTGCTAATGCGCGTGGCCGCCGTTTTCGTGACGTCAGCACTAGACTGAAGTTTCGAACTGATGGTATATTTTTACTTAAATATACGTCAAATGACGTCAAAATGACGTCATTTCGATGTTAAGGCGAGTCACCGAGGTGGACAGTGCGGCTTTGAAGTAAACCGCTTGGCAACGTTTAAATTCTGTGTTTCAAACGTTAAATTTGAGTTTAATAAATTATAGAAGTCTTGTTGAAAACCAAAATTTTGCAGGTTCTCTGTAGTACTTAAACACAAATATTTCCATATAAAAATTATTTGCCAAGTCAGAAATTTTAGTATTAAATAATTCGTTTTAGACTTTTATTTCGGCTTATTTCAAGATTTTATTTGATCGAGTGAAGTACTTCCTATTGTGTATCAAAGTAGCACATTCTTTAGACAATGTCTTTAGGTATATTGTATATTTTTAGCAAGGCCATTATTTAATAGTAAATACCTAAAACATTTGATCTAGCAAACCAGTTTTTTCCGCTTAGCCTCGGTGACTCGCCTTAATGAGACTTGGTTCCAGCGCAATAGCAATTTGCGGGACTTATACGTGGCGTAAAAACACCTCAATTAAAGTAAGGTTTTAAAAGGGAAAAATATCATTAAAGAGTCTTTTAAACTATTTTCATCTAAGTCCACAATTCCACAAGTGGTCAAAGAATAGAAAGCTAGCAAATCCGTAGAGCCAACTCCAATATTAATTACCTAGCCGAACTGTTTGCACGAAGTTTTACGGTCTACTGGACCTAAAAACGCTTTTATTCGAAGACTAGCTTAGGCCCGCGACTTCGTCCGCGTTGACTACACAAATTTTAAACCCCTATTTTACACCCTCAGGGTTGATCTTTAACTATGAGATTTTAACATAATATGAGCTATGTCATTCTGCTAATTGCAAAAATATTAACTACAAAATTTCTTTATAGACACTTCAAAACTGACAGACTTTCATACAAGTTTCAAACCCCTATTTTACCACTTCAGGGTAACCCCTTGGGGGTTGTATTTTGAAGAATCCTTTCTCAGCGGACGCCTACCTTATAATAGCTTCTGCATACCAAATTTTATCGCGATCCGTCCAGAAAGTTTGAGCTGTGCGTTGATAGATCAGTCAGTCAGTAAGTCAGTCAGTCAATCAGTCAGTCACCTTTTCCTTTTATATATTTAGACTAGCCGATACAATTAGTCTGGTAATTTAGGTTTTTGAAAATCCCGTGGGTACTCTTCGATTTTCCGTTTGTGGGAACTGTATTATATCGCAACATTAAGAAACGTCAGAATTCCATTCTCTTAAAAATCACACTGTTGATTTCTTTAAAATGATAAATCGACGGCCAACCTTCTATGTGTCTGGCTTTGGTACGGAACCCTCGTCAATCAAGCTCGACTCGCTCTTTTTTCGCTTTTTAATTGACTTCCTTTTAAGAATTCCTCTCGAGAATCAGTAAAGGATAGGTAAGCGGCTTTACAGACATTTTAAAAGCACAAAGTAAATAAATTAAGTCGAACTACTCTATTTGAAAAACCGGACAAGTGCGGGTCAGACTCGCGCGCCGAGGGTTCCGTACCTTGAAAAGATAAGTGTTATTATTTTTAGCGTTTAAATTATCGTGAATGATTTCGATTATACATATATCGTATACCGGCTTCAATCGTGACAATGGAGGGATGCTACCCGCAGCGTGGAAACCGCTTTTGACGCTAAGACAATAGCATCAGTCGTGGGACAGGACACTATTTGAGAACAGATCTCCTCTAAGAATGAGATGAGTTCGGGTCAGACAGACAGACGAACAATGACGAACGAACGTCTGGTTTTTTTTCTTTTTCAGATACGGAACCCTAACAAGATTCGAATGTACGCTTTCTGTGTTTTGTGATTGAGAGTTGAGTAAGGAGCTTTTCGTTTTAACGTCAGTTAAAAGGTTTTTACCGACTTCAAAAAGGAATTATTGCCTCTTTGCAGAATTATCGTTTTTTAACCGACTTCAAAAAAGGAGGCGGTTCTCAATTCGTCGGAATCTTTTTTTAAAATGTATTTTAGGGTTACGTACCTACCTCAAAAGGAAAAAGGAACCCTTATGGGATCACTTCGTTGTTTGTCTGTCTGTCGTGTCTGTCAAGACTCGTCAAGACAATCAAAACCTAAGGGTAGTTCCCGTTGACCTAGAATGATGAAATTTTGCAGACAACAATAGGTATAGCACAAGTGAATGGAAAAGTTTGAAAATCGTGAATTTGTGATTACATGATGATATTTAAAAGAAAAAGGTGACTGACTGATCTATCAACGCACAGTTCAAACTACTAGACGTATCAGGCTGAAATTTGACATGCAGATAGCTATTAAGACATAGGCATCCGCTAAGAAGGGATTTTTGAAAATTAAACCCCTAAGGGAGCAAAATAGGGGGTTGAAATTTATTTAGTCCACGCGGAAGAAGTCGCGACCATAAGAATTTTAAATAAATTACAAAAATTTAAAAAGTGTAGTTACTTGTTCGGTGGTACGGAACCCTTCGTCTGCGAATCCGACTCGCACTTGGCCGATTTTTCATTCTTTCATTTCTTCCTAAACTTCAATTAAACTCATCTTCCGCGGATGACGCGTTCCCGGACACTTTAATTGAACGCTACGAACATTCACTTATATATTACTTCGTAAGGACAGGGCCGTTGAACAAGCAAAATGGCACCGACTCATTGGTCCTAAAATGTTTATTTAGCACCAATGCAACCTCAGTGACGTCGGATTTCAAACGGGTCGTTCATTAGTATCTAAGAGGTGGCGCTGATTTATTTGGTTTAAAAACCGTGAAAAATTTTGTTCGCTTGACCATTATCTTGTCATTTATATCGATGGCTACGAAACTTCCAAATTGTTTAATCACTGGAAAGTAATAAGGCAAATCGGTACACAGGAGAACTTTTTTTATTAAATAGACCGAAAACTCTGATCTAACAGTACTTTTTAAGATTTTCGTTAACAAGGACACCAAGAATAATAAATTTTGTTTAAGTCGCCTGTCGGAATTTTACATTAATATTTAATACTTTAACTAGCTCATGCTCGCGACTTCGGCCGCGTGCAGGACTACACATAATCGATCGATCGATCTCCCGACCTCCCGAATAGGAAAATTGGAAAAATTATTACCTACCTATTTAGCAAAATCGACCTTCTAGGCAAACGCGTCCTATTTTAAGCCACATCATCACTTCCCATCCGGTGTGATCGTCTTCATGCGTACACCTATAGTAAACTAGCTTATACTCGCGACTTCATCCGCGTGGACTACACAAATTTCAAATCCCTATTTCACACCCTCAGGTGTTGAATTTTCAAATATCCTTTCTTAGCGGATGCCTACGTCATAATAGATATCTGCATGCCCATTGCCCAGCCGTCCAGTGGTTTGAGCTGTGCGTTGATAGATCAGTCAGTCAGTCAATCAGTCAGTTAGTCACCTTTTCCTTTTATATATTTAGATGATTTGAATTTTAATACGAAAGTGTAGTCTGATATAAGTTTTTGACAGTTCGATTTTGGCGAAATTTGGTACAGAGGTAGCTTGCATACCGGCAATGGAAGTCGGATATATAGGGTGTACCTAACCAGAACGCAGGCAAAAACGAAGACAGGTGATAGTACTGATGATCAGTAGATATGATACCACAAAAACGCGAAAAAAATTCTATAGGTATTTTGTAAAATTACACGATATGTTGCAAATGAAACATCTGACTGACGCTAGAGGTCAACGAATGTTCCGGAAGTGGGCCACTCGGAGTGAATGCCGCGTCGTAGGCGGGGCATTGACCCGAGTTTTGCACGCTATACATTGCGGGTTTGAAATATACTAAATCACTAAAACTACAAAATGAGGCAAATGGTTATTGGTATTGGATTGTGTATAGATAGTATAACAATAACGCTAAGTTTTTGCTAGCGTTCTGGTTACACCCTGTATACTTAGTACTTTTTATCCTGAAAAATCAACGTTCCCACGGGATTTTTAAATTCAAATAGAGGTTTGTAATTTGTTTAGTCCACGCGTGGACGAAGCTGCGGGCATAAGCTAGTACTGTATATACCTAATGCGTGTTAAATATTAAAATCGCAAAACTATGACAGAACACTTTTCATAAAAATCCAAAAAGAAAGACAATCTCATCGCAATAAAGATTTTGTTAAAATAATTATCTAAACATCTTTTTATTCCCTCAATTATCTCATTCTTTTGTTTTCTTTCTTTCTTTTATGCGGTTGGAAACTTGGTCACGAAAAAACAATAAATTCCATAAGTACAACTTTGTTTTTAAAAGTCTGGAGACTGAACCGTGAGAATTGTGCCTAAGGGCTCCTTTACATTGAAGAACGTCTTCTAAATAATGTATAAAAGGAAAAGGTGACTGACCGACTGACTGATCTTTCAACGCACAGCTTAAACTAATTTGGCATGCAGATAGCTATTTTGACGTTGACATCTGCTAAGAAAGGATTTTTGTAAATTCAATCCCTAAGCTGGTAAAATAGGGGTTGAGAATTTGTGCAGTCCGTGCGGACGAAGTCGTGGGCATAAGCTAGGTTTATTATAAAACAAAAATCACAAGAATGAAGCTAATTTTATGCAAATTCTTAAAGTAGCGTCATAGTAGTTTCGTCATGCTTCTTTTACAAAAGGATAGTAAAATTCCACGCAACCTGTACCGGTTTTCAGTCAACAGCATCTCATACAAAATCTTCATCCGTACCTTATCCCACGCTACGTGGGGTCGGAACAACATGTCTTTTTCTTCCACTCACTCCTGTCATCCGTCAACGCATTATCCACCCCTTTTACACGCATATCCTCTTTCACGCAAAGCGCATCTCATACAAAGTAAGTTAATGTAAAGACGCCCTTATAACCGAAGAGCGTAAAAACCCGCAGATAAAATATCAGTTCAGAAACTTTTAATAGCCACTGTTTCGAAGTTCCCCTGGAGTTTATCTCTCGGCCCAAAGCTGTCATTTTCCTAGATACTACGCTTACAAAGAACTTTGCGCCTGACGGCACTACGCTTACAAAGAACTTTGTACCGGCGACATTGAGCATCGAGTCGAATATGAGTCGAACTCTCAAACTATCACCCTAGCGGCTAGAATAGCATTAAACTTGTAACAAAACGTCGAAGCCTCGACGTCATGTCATGGCAGATGTCAAATGTTAACTACATTACCACAGATATTATGTCCAGATTTGCAACTAGCGTGGCCCCCTCAGTCCCTCTCGCTCAAGCAGATTTTCTTACTTCACTAGACTTTCTTTCTAAGTGTTACTGATATGATAACACAAAAAAAACGCGAAAAAATCGAAAAAAATCATATATTTTGTAAAAGTTTACAATATATTGCAAATAAAACATCTGACGCTAAAGTTCAACAACCGTTGCGTAAGTAGTCCAGTCAATTCTACGTCGTAGCATTTGATTGGGATTAGATAGTATAATAATAGCGCTAAATTTCTACTAGCTTTCTCATTACACTCTGTATTTTAAAACTATCTATACAAAAACCTTTCCCACAAAACTTTTAACAATGTTACACGGAAAGTAAAATAATTTATTTAAAAAAAACTTAACAAACTTTTCAAAGAGATCTTACAATAAAAAGTTTTCTAGTTTCAAGTTTTTAAAATTGATTATAAATTGTTGAAGAAAAGGAGAAAGTTATCACAGCGCTAATTGAAGCGAATAAGTTATGGCGGTTATTAAAAGTTTGTGTAATTAAAATAAAATGCATGACTTGGATTGTCTATCTTAGATTTTCTTAAAAGCGTTAGTTTAAAGGTCTATACGCACCTGAACTGCGCTGCACTGCAGTTCACCTCGCGGCACAAAGCGTCAAAATATTATTTCTATCATTTTGTATGGCGCATATCGCACTAGAGCTAGAGCGGCGCTGCACAGCGCTTCACCGCGCGTCGCTGCTCATCGCAGCTGGAGAGAATATTGTGAAGCGCAGCGCAGCGACGCGCAGTGCAGTGACGCTACTGCGACATACAAAGCGACGCGGCGCGTCGCTTCAGTATGCACACGGCGGCGCTCGAATAAGATACACACGCATCGTGTTAAGTATTTAATGTACCGGTTGATAGACCTCAAAATATATAACGTAGTTTTAATTTTTGGCCCATGACGTGTTCCTTATGCTCTTCGAAGTATAGCCTCAAAAATCCCAACCCCTAGGACGTCGGCTTCCCTTCTTCACTGTCGCTCATCTTGCGACGTTGTTGCTTGTACGCGAAAGGGTATAGAAACGACGCAAGTGACGCGAGCCGCCGCTTACTGCAGTTGTAGTGCGAATTGCGATAGGTAACGACGCACGGCTTGAAGTGACGCGCCCTGCAGTGCAGCGCAGCACAGCTCAGGTGCATTGGCACCTTTAAAGCTCAGTTTATAAAAATTAAACTTGCGCGATAACTCGAAAGCGGTGATAGTCTAGTGGTTAGGATGTCGGCCTTCTTTTCGGGAGGCCGAGAGTTCGATCCCGGGCACACACTTCTAACTTTTTGGAGTTACTTATGTGCGTTTTAAGCAAATTTTATAATATACTATGTAGAGATTGCTTTAATGGTAAAGGAAACCATCAATTATCACTAGGCTATCGCCATTTTAAAGCATACTTAAGAGTTACGTAATGTTAAGTATCCTATAAAATACCCCAAGAGCGCGACGAAAAAAATACATGAAGACAAATACAACAACATCAATATAAATTCAAGCCCCATTGCGTCTGCCGAGTACGGACAAACAAAAGTGGACAAATTACGACTATAAATTCCACTATCAAAGAGACTGAGTTACGATCTAATGACACTTATCACTCCTTCTTAAAGAAAGAGTAAATGAATGACATAGCCACTGACAAAACACTCTACACTGCATATAGGCGAACTGATGTAATTACCTATTACTACTACCGGAACACCGGTCTGTCCACACACGATTTGTGTGTGGGTAACGGTAGAATTCAGGTCTGAGCGAAGCCAATCAAGCGGGACAAGGACGGGTATCACATAAAACACCGCAAGCGAAAAAAATATGAAGACAAAATTAAATACAACAACATCAATATAAATTCAAGCCCCATTTCGTCTGCCGAGTACGGACAAACAAAAGTGGACAAATTACGACTATAAATTCCACTATCAAAAAGAATGGGTTGCGATTTTAATGACACTTATCACTCCTTCTTAAAGAAAGACTGAATGAATGAACTGCCACTGACAAAACACTCGACACTGCATATAGGCGAACTGATGTAATTACCTATCCCTGTGTGTGTGTGTGTGTGTGTGTGTGTGTGTGTGTGTGTGTGTGTGTGTGTGTGTGTGTGTGGGCAACGGTAGGTTGCAGGTCTGAGTGAAGTCAATTGAGATGATGACTAAGTAAAAATAAATTGTTTCTTAGTAATTTTACGTTTACGAGTTTCAACTACAGTACACAGCAGAAAATAATGTACATCAACCTTTAGAAGGAGATAGCAGATTTGTAGAGCATTGTCTCTGTCGTTGAGACCGACAAAACGTCATATATAGGTATGAGTGACAGACAACGTTCTACAAAGCCGAAATATCATTCTAAAGGCCGCGTATAGCGTAAAACCTCCCTAAGAAATGATTTTTCCGAAATTCGCCTGAGCGAAGCCGAGGGTCAGCTAATGCAAGAACGCAATAAATGACCGACTCTGCAACTCAACTATTTCTCAAATTAAGAACCTCATTTATTTAAACTCAGTTTCGAAAAAGCACATTTTTCTCTCTGAAAGCATTTTACATAGTCCGAGAGTGTGCGGTCATTTTCCTGAATGCATTAGTGCATTGAGATTCATTAGTCAACTGTCCACTCGCATGCATTGTCTTATGCATTTAAACTGCTTAATGTGTACATTATTCCAGCCAGATTCATCCGGTAAGCAATTATGCACACTGCGTTATACATTCAGGGTCTGCACGACCAGAACGCTGGCGAAAACGAAGACAAGTGATAGTACAGTATGATAGCACTAAACGTGATAGTACAGTATGATATCACTAAACGTGATAGTACAGTATGATAGCACTAAACGTGATAGTACAGTATGATAGCACTAAACGTGATAGTACAGTATGATAGCACTAAACGTGATAGTACATTATGATAGCACTAAACGTGATAGTACAGTATGATAGCACTAACGTGATAGTACAGTATGATATCACTAAACGTGATAGTACAGTATGATAGCACTAAACGTGATAGTACAGTATGATATCACTAAACGTGATAGTACAGTATGATAGCACTAAACGTGATAGTACAGTATGATAGCACTAAACGTGATAGTACAGTATGATATCACTAAACGTGATAGTACAGTATGATAGCACTAAACGTGATAGTACAGTATGATAGCACTAAACGTGATAGTACAGTATGATAGCACTAAACGTGATAGTACAGTATGATAGCACTAAACGTGATAGTACAGTATGATAGCACTAAACGTGATAGTACAGTATGATATCACTAAACGTGATAGTACAGTATGATAGCACTAAACGTGATAGTACAGTATGATAGCACTAAACGTGATAGTACAGTATGATAGCACTAAACGTGATAGTACATTATGATAGCACTAAACGTGATAGTACAGTATGATAGCACTAAACGTGATAGTACAGTATGATATCACTAAACGTGATAGTACAGTATGATAGCACTAAACGTGATAGTACAGTATGATATCACTAAACGTGATAGTACAGTATGATAGCACTAAACGTGATAGTACAGTATGATAGCACTAAACGTGATAGTACAGTATGATAGCACTAAACGTGATAGTACAGTATGATATCACTAAACGTGATAGTACAGTATGATAGCACTAAACGTGATAGTACAGTATGATATCACTAAACGTGATAGTACAGTATGATAGCACTAAACGTGATAGTACAGTATGATAGCACTAAACGTGATAGTACAGTATGATATCACAAAAAGTAATAGTACAGTATGATACCACAAAAAAAATCGGCCAAGTGCGAGTCAGGCTCTTAACTCTTTGATTTTCTGGGATAAAAAAGTAGCCTATGTCCGTCCCCGGGATGTAAGTTAACTCTGTACTAAATTTCATCCAAATCGGTTAATCTGTTGGGCCGTAAAAAGCTAGCAGACAGACAAGCAGACAAACACACTTTCGCATTTATAATATTAGTATGAATATGATTTATCAAACACGCTGTAGATATAATAGAACCCGATACTTTTCCACTTATCTAACCGTTTCGCAATAATCATCATCATGATCAAGCCATCACCGGCTCACTACAGAGCACGGGTCTCCTCTCAGAGTGAGTAGGGTTGTGGCCATAGTCTACCACGCTGGCCATGTGCGGTTTGGTAAACTTCACATACCTTTGAGAACATTATGGAGAATTCTCAGGCATGCAAGTTTCCTCGCGATGTTTTCCTTCACCGTTTAAGCAAGTCATATTTTTTATTTTATTTTTATTCAGATACAAGTTAGCCCTTGACTGCAATCTCATCTGATGGTAAGTGACGATGCAGTCTAAGATGGGAACGGGCTAACCTGGAAGGAGTATGCCAGTTTTTATGAAACCCATACACCTTTGGTTTCTACACGGCATCGTACCGGAACGCTAAATCGCTTGACACAGCTTTGCCGGTAGGGTGGTAACTAGCCACGGCCGAAGCCTCCCACCAGACCAGACCAGAAATTTAGAAATTATAAAATTCCAAATCCCTGCCAGGAATCGAACCCGGGACATCCCAATAATTAGACCATAGCGCTTTCCACTGCGCCACGGAGGTCGTCAAAAATAAAAATAAAATAAAAAAACAACGAAAAATTTAATTAAAAAATAAAAATTTAATTAATAGAAACGCACATAACTCCGAAAAGTTAGAGGTGCGTGCCCGGGATCGAACCTCCGACCTCCGATTAGAAGGCAGACGTCTTAACCACTAGGCTATCACAGCTTCGCAATAACCAGGATCGTCAAATTGAGATTTATCTTAGTTCTGACATTGCAAAAGGTCCTAAAACAATATTGGAATGGTTGTACTTAGTTACTGTCCATTATGTTTTGTACGCACTACTAAACGATACAAATGATCCCTTTTTAGGATCCCGTACCTTAAACGGAAAAACGGAACCCTTACAGGATTGCTTCGTTGTGTTTGTCTGTCAAGAAACCTGTATGGTACTTCCTGTTGACCTACGATCATGAAATTTGACAGATACGTAGTTCTTATAGCACTCGTAAGGGGGAAAATCCGAAAACCGTTAATTTGTGATTACGTCACAACAAAAAAACCGGCCAAGTGCGAGTCAGGCTCGCGCAATGAGGTTTCCGTACTACAGTCGTATTTTTTCGACATTTTGCACGATAATTCAAAAACTATGATGCATAAAAATAAATAAAAATCTGTTTTAGAATGTACAGGTGAAGACCTTTCATATGATACCCCACTTGATATAGTCACTCACTTCGAAAGTTGAAAATAATAATTATTAGTTCATGACCACAATTTAATTTTTTTTGTGTGATCTAACCCTTAATTTACGGTTTTCTGATTTTTCTCCAAATGTCAGCTATAAGATCTACCTGCCTGCCAAATTTCATGGTCTTTCTAGGTCAACAGACAGACAGACAGACAGACAGACAGACAGACAACTAAGTGATCCTATAAGGGTTCCGTTTTTCCTTTTGAGGTACGGAACGCTAAAAATGTGTTCTACAGTATCTCCCTTACAGACTTACCTTTGAAAAAGGACCCCAGATGGGTTCGAAACTAGTCGGGCTAACGTCGACTAAAACACGTGAGTAAAGCCGGGTGTGAGATAAATAGAATGGAAATCACTCACGATAGTAGTTTAAACGCTAAAATGTGTTCATGAACAAATATTGGTAATTTAAAACAAAGTAAAATTACTATACTGAGTGGGAAAACAGATATTTATTTATTTTTATGTCGAATAGTTTTTGATTTTTACCGCGATCTGGTGACAGAAGGGCTGGCTCATTTTTTGCGCAACGGATCAGCCTGGCTGTCCAGCGCGGAAATGCAGCCAGTATTCTTGGCACCATTCCACGCGGTCATGATTTATATAGTAATTAGATAAGGCAAGCTTTAAGTTTTATTGTAATATTAAAAAAAAAGTTTTTGATTTATCGTTCAAAATGTCGAAAAAATACGACTGCAGTACGGAACCCTCGGTGCGCGAGTCTGACTCGCACTTAATCGGTTTTTATACGTTCACGCATTCATCAAAATGTAAGAACGTAATCATTTACAGAATCTGTTTTCTTTACAAAAGGAAAAATTTTGCAGTCTCAGAACAAACAATAAATCATTCCCTAATACATAAATTCTCATTCTGCTCGTGAAAAGTTAGCGAAAACTAAATCTAGAAAACATATTGAAAGTGTTTTGTAACAATAAATCAAATTCGTTTTCAAATTCGGAAAGGAAATGGGTCGTGTAACTAGCAAAGTATGGATTCCTAGTATGTATTTTTTACAAAGCAGAGGTTATAATATATATATTTTTTATTTTTTTACAAGTTAAGCCTTGACTGCAATCTCACCTGGTGGTAGGTGATGATGCAATTTAAGAAGATAGCAGGCTAACTGCCTGGTGGCTGGTTTTTCCTGCATGTTTAGCAGTGGGAGGGCGGGCGGTGCATGTTGCATGTGCAATCGAATAAAAATATTTTTATTTATTTATATGTCCAGCCGTGGACGTCTGTCGATTGATGATGATGATGATTCCGAGCATGGTTCTGAGCCAACAGAATATCCAGTGGCCCTACCGCGGTTGTTTGACAGTTACAATGTCACGATCGCAATCATCTCTGATTGGTTAATGCTTGCTCACTATTGGCCACAGTGCATTGTTGCAAGAAGAATCGCACAAATTCAGCCAATCAGAACAATTGAGATTGTAATAATGATTGATGCAGGTTTTAGACAATCGCCCTACTGAGTAGGTTAATTAATTGCTTATCAAAGCAAAGTCATGCGGAAAAATTAATTGTATAAAATATTGTGAAATCGGCAAAAATGATTACCAAAATATTTTTCATTATCATCATTTTGTTGTTTACGATAGCTTATCGCTTTTGTTTTAATTTGTTGTTTTTAGGGTTCCCTACCCGAAAAGTGCCAACGGGACCCTATTACTAAACCTTCGTCCGTCAGTCATAAACTGCTAAAATTATAACCTTTTCTTTTAGCTTTGCCGTAGTTGGGTAAAAAGATACGTTTGGATTAAATTAGGTAAAAAGAATCGTTACTTAGAATTAACGGTTACGTATAAAATTTGAGCCTAAAGTTAAAATATTATATAGAAATTATATTTACCTTATTATCATAAAGGTAATGAATAACGATTTCATAATACGTATAAACTTTTTCTATGGTAAGTATAATATAATTTGAGCCTTCAGTTAAAATTTAATACAGAAATTATACCTTATTATCATAAAGGTAATGAATAACGATTTCATAATACGTATAAACTTTTTTCTATAGTAAGTATAATATAATTTGAGCCTTCAGTTAAAATTTAATACCGAAATTATACCTTATTATCATAAAGGTAATGAATAACGATTTCATAATACGTATAAACTTTTTTCTATAGTAAGTATAATATAATTTGAGCCTTCAGTTAAAATTTAATACCGAAATTATACCTTATTATCATAAAGGTAATGAATAACGATTTCATAATACGTATAAACTTTTTTCTATAGTAAGTATAATATAATTTGAGCCTTCAGTTAAAATTTAATACAGAAATTATACCTTATTATCATAAAGGTAATGAATAACGATTTCATAATGCGTATAAACTTTTTCTATGGAAAGTCTGATAAAGTGACTTTGACCCTTGTAAATTGTAACATCCCCCCGTCTAAGCCCTTAGCGTAGTGATTGACACGAACATATCGATATTTCCATAATTTATCGATGTTTTTTCCGATCGAGACACTTTTATGACGTGTTGTGTGTGAATAATGTATTTTGTAGCGCGGGCGGGTTTATGGTTCACTACGGTCGTGTTTTTTATCGATGTATAGTTCTGCTTGTCTTACCTGTCAGTAGCTCATGTTCGCATGGGGAATTTTAAAGTGCCCGTGCGAAATCACTGCCCAAAAAGGAGTGTAATATTTTTATAATTTTTATAGTGTTCTTTTTTTTTTCTTTTTAAAAAAAATATTAGCCATGTTAAATGACTAATATTCCCCTTTCCTCTCAACTAAGTGTCAAGCTTGTGCTAGGAGTAGGTACGACAATAGTGCAACGGGCGGGGTTTGAACCGTCGACCTTTCGGTTTTCAGTCCACTCCTTTACCCGTTGAGCTATTGAGGCTCTAACCTACCACCTACACTACAAGGAAATCTTAATATATAAAAGGAAAAGACTGACTGACTAACTGACTGACTGATCTATCAACGCACAGCTTACACTATTGGACGGATCGGTCTGAAATTTGGCGTGCAGATAGCTATTATGACGTAGGCATCCGTTAAGAAAGGATTTTCAGAAATTCAACCTCTGAGGGGGTTACCCATACATTTCAAACCCCTACTAATGTATTTTGTCCACGCGAACAAAGTCGCGAGTGTGAGATTTATGGTAAAAAGAAGAGAGAAGTTAAGACAGTGGGCTTTAATAGTGATGATAAATTAAATCCAATGATTACTAATGAAAGTTATCATTTATCAATTATTTGTCAGGTAAGGCCAATACTAAGTAATTAAAAATCAAGCAAAGCATCTGCTGTATTATTTCAAAGTAAGAATCCTAATCATATAAACAGGCTTCTATAATAATTTAGAAGCTAACAACCTAGTGTTTACTTTTATCTCAATGTATAAAATAAATAGCACAAGAGGGTAGGTGATAAATACAGAAGTAAAACCAACCAAGTCGAATAATAACTGAATTGTATTTGTTCAGCATTGATCTATTTATATTAAAATGAATCTACCACCCATTTCGCTAAGGTGTTTAGTCATGGAGAAGAAAGGGCAAAGAAACTCCATAACACACATCTTTTAAAACATTAGAACGTTGAGTAAAGTAGTAGGTACATATTTGGTACACAGTTACAACAGGTAACCTACAAAAGGCAAATGATTACATTACATTATAATACAATATAAGAATACTTAACTTCAGTAAGGTCCGCTGTGTTTGCTCTGGGCTGTCGATACAAGACTGTCCCCTCTCTGTCGAGGTAGGGTACTTTTATAACACTGCCATCGCAAACAAGGCGGATATCGACTATCACATGATCTTAATATTAATCATTATTTATTTTAGGTTTGTTGACAAAAGGTATGTTGACACACCCAATTTACAATAATAAAATCAGTGACATTGATGGTCTACGTATTAATAATTTACAATAATAATAAGCGACTTAAATTGTCAGTTTACACAACATTATTATTTCACATAATAGCTATTGCCAACTGTATGTTGACAATAGCTTAGTATAATGTCACTCTTAGTGCATTGACAGTATTTAATTTACAATGAATAATTAGTTACCAGTATTGACAATTCACATAATATTATTTATCGTATTGTCACATTCCTAAATATTAAATTAAACAACATACAAGAAAAGATACTATTCAAATCATACCCTTTCCGTACATTGACAGTATTTAATTTACAATTTTACAATGAATAATTAGTTACCAGTATTGACAATTCACATAATATCATTTATCGTATTGTCACATTCCCAAATATTAAATTAAACAACATACAAGAAAAGATACTAATTAAATCAAACTCTTTCCGTACATTGATATTGAATCCGGAAACGGAATTACGATTCTGTTTTAAATATCACAACAAACATTTACTTCAGACTCCCAAGTTTATGATTAGATGAATTTTAGCATAATAATTATGTATCCAATTTTATCGTAATATAACACGGCCATACTGACAAGTACTTCGTTCCCGAAGTACATAGGGAAATTAGAAAGAAAAGAAAAAAAATCTAGCTAAGAGCTAAATAAAAAAAATTACTGTAAGCTAAAAAGATCTATAAGCTAAGGAAGATCTATAAGCTAAAATGATCTATAAGCTACAGCTACCTAGTTTAACTGTCCCTAACTGGCTGCGCCCCATAATTTAATGTTTAATTTTATTTTATTTTGTATAATATGTATAGTTTTTGTTTTATTATTATTAGTTTTATAAAGCAAGGGGTCTTGTACTAGACTCTTGCCCAGTAGAGGTCATTACTAGACCTCGCTACTTACTGGCACCGTCCGAACAAGCCGTCTAACATTACCAACCAATATTTTTTAACTTTTTTTTTTTTTTATTGGTACTAGTAATGATTAGTGCCGGCAGCCCTAACTAACTGGCCTAACCGCTGCCCCCCCATAAATGGGTCTTGTACTAGACTCTTGCCCAGTAGAGGTCATTACTACACCTCGCTACTTACTGGCACCGTCCGAACAAGCCGTCTAACATTACTAACCAATATTTTTTAACTCTTTTTTTTTTATTTATTGGTACTAGTAATGATTAGTGCCGGGCAGCCTAACTAACTGGCCTAACCGCTGCCTCCCCATAAATGGGTCTTGTACTAGACTCTTGCCCAGTAGAGGTTATTACTAGACCTCGCTACTTACTGGCACCGTCCGAACAAGCCGTCTAACATTACTAACCAATATTTTTTAACTCTTTTTTTTTTTTTTTTTATTGGTACTAGTAATGATTAGTGCCAGGCAGCCTAACTAACTGGCCTAACCGCTGCCGCCCCATAAATGGGTCTTGTACTAGACTCTTGCCCAGTAGAGGTCAATACCTAGACCTCGCTACTTACTGGTACCGTCCGAACAAGCCGTCTAACATTACTAACCCCTTTTTTTTTTTTTTTTTTTTTTTTTTTTTTTTTTTTTGGGTCTAGTAATGATTAGTGCCGGGCAGCCTAACTACCTAGCTAACTGTCTGCCGCCCCCATAAATGGGTCTCGTACCAGGACATTACTGAATTATCACCAATAAGATGTATCACACCAATGGTGTAATACCAGCACTGTCAAGTCGAGCCGTCTAACATTACCCGACCAATGAAAAGGGCAATGATTAGTGCCAGGCAGACCTAACTAACCTAACTCCCTTTGTTTTATATGTTTGAATAATAAAAATTGTCCCCTTTGGGAATAATAACATCCGTTTCATACGGGAATAAAAAATTGTCCCCTTTGGGAATAATAACATCCGTTCCATACGGGAATAATAACATTTGTCCCATTCGGGGATAATCATTGGATTTTTTTTTTTGTTTTTTTTTTTTTTTTTTTTGGTTGCTACATTCGGGAGTCTTAACATTTTGTCACATTGTGAGTCTTAACATTTTGTATCCATTGAGCATATTTTTTTTCTTCCTCTGTTCTGTCATTTAGCATAAATTATTAGTATGTTTTATTACCATTCGGCCATCTTGATAAGTACTTCGTTCCCGAAGTACATAGAAAAATAGAAAAATGCAGCCAGTGAACTTAAATGAACAGCGGCAACAAAAGTACCGACATAAAAAAAAATTAGATTGCTCCATTCACAAAACGATATTCAATGATTCAATGTCAATGTTACTGTCATAAAAACCAGGATAGCCAGACGTCAGACCGAAATCAGAGTAGAATAGAATATGTTTTCTTTGTTGTTACCAAACAATGTTCCCCAATGTTAATATGTATACGGTTACTACTATTACGGTTAAAGAACTTTATTCTCACTAAGAAATTAATTCACTTACATGAGAAATTTAACAAATAAACAGTAGGTATCTTATCCACACATCCACTGCGATTTTATACAAAATAAAGTGGGTAGAAATAGAATTGGCAAAACACGGATTACTAGAAACGGCTTGGTAGTAGTATAATAGTAATAATATCTGTACCTATGTGTATGTATTACATATGTATTATAGTAAGTATAGGGTTTATAGTATATATAAATGTATACATATATCGCACCGACGACACACTGTCGCAACCCAAAACATGTCAAATTTGAGTGACTGACTAACTGTCGTGATACCCTAACCAATATTGCATCATCTTTAGTTACATCTAAATTCGACGAAGAAGGACGTGACAGTTTACTGTTTAGACCGCATTAATTCAAATTGGAACGATATTGTTGAATCAGGTATGTAAAAGTTCAACTATGAATTCGAGTTAATACAATATAGCTGATTTAAACCTAAATAGATATTTCTAGGTGTATTTCTAGTTATTACACTATTATCGATTCACAGAAATGAAATTTAAAATAGTATTTTCACTTAAGGCAGCTCAGTTCGGTGCTTTCTTCATACAAACGTAGGAGGGAAAATACAACAATATTCGATATTGTACGCACAAAACTAAGAATTATATCGATTTATCTCGTCATTATCTAGGTTCAATGATATCTAAAACATTGAAAAAAATATTGATTTAAAAGTTACGAGCCTCAAAAGATTCCTATTTTAACACTAAATTTATGTCAACTTTGGGCGTAAATAAATAAGATTAGGAATAGGAAAATTCTAAAAAAAATTATCATTAGACATAGTTTATTTATTCATTAGTTGAAATAACTTTACTTTGCAAACCTAAATTCAGTAGTTTTTTCTCAAAAATACTTTTCCCAAACTACTGTTCAACCCTTTTCAAGCGCTAGATTTCGGCTAAAATCATCATGCTTCTCACCCCAAAACATTAGACACCGCGCGGGTGGCGGAGGGAAGGGCCAGCCCAGCGGCGCGCGGCTGCGCGTGTAATATTGTGGTTTCTATGACGACAACTGTTGTTATTAATATGTTTTCAAAAACAAAAGTCGTAATGATTTTATAAAATTAATTTTTATTCAGTGGCTATGCAAATGTGTAGAAGATTGAGCAGAGCAGAGTCAATAAGTCCTTCAAATACTTATTGCATTTTGTACATTGACCTCTGGAATTTGAAATTTGGACACCAATTTTATTCATTGGTTTATTGACCTGACTTTGTTGTTGAGGTCCTAGTAGGGATATCTACTCGTGTGGTCCTAGTACAATAGGTAAGTAACTTTGTTTAGTTATTTATTTTATCTAATTTTAAAAAACCGGCCAAGTGCGAGTTGCTCGCGCACCAAGGGTTCCGTACTCAGGTATTTTTTTGACATTTTGCTCCATAAATCAAAAACTATTATGCATAAAAATAAATAAAAATGTGTTTTAGAATACACAAGTAAAGCCCTTTCATATAATACCCCACTTGGTATACTTATCATACATTGAAAATTGAAAATACTAATTATTTTTTCATTAACACACTTTAATTTTTTTTTGTAAGTTGTAATCACAAATCTATGGTTTTCGGATTTATTCCTTTACTTGTGCTCTAAGACCTACGTACCTACTAAATTTCATGATTCTGGGTCAACGGGAAGTATCCTATAGGTTTGTGTGACAGATACGGACACAGACGGAGAGACGGACAGACAGACAGACAACGAAGTGATCCTAAGGGTCCCTTTTTTCCTTATAAAGTACGGAACCCTAAAAAGGCACCTGTATATGTATAATAATATAGGTAGGTAGGTACCTACCTGGTGGTATTTCTTTGTATTTTTAGGGTTCCGTACCTCAGAAGGAAAAAACGGAACCCTCTGTCTGTCGGTCCGTCTGTCCGTCCGTCCGTCTGTCCGTCCGTCCGTCCGTCCGTCCGTCCGTCAGTCCGTCCGTCCGTCCATGCGTCTGTCGGTCCGTCCATCGGTCCGTCTGCCCGTCCGTCTGTCCGTCTGTTCGTCTGTCGGTCTGTCCGTCTGTCTGTCTGTCCGTCTATCTGTCTGTCTGTCTGTCTGTCTGTCTGTCCGTCTTACAAATAAAGTACGCAACGCTTCGTACAAATAGTACTTTTTTATTTATTTACTAGCTGACGCCCGCGACTTCGTCCGCGTGGATGTAGGTTTTCAAAAGCCCGTGGGAACTCTTTTATTTTCTGGGATAAAAGAAGGCAGGTCATGCCTGTCGTAGAGGTGATGGCCGTTGGAGCCGGAAAGTTCTTGAGTGGAGACCGCGTAGGTATATGTAAGCGTAGTGTGGGACGCCTTCCAGCACGATGGACCGACGATATACAGAGGCTGGCGGGAAGTGGCTAGGTGAGGAAGGCTGAGGACCGGGTGTGGTGGCGCTCTTTAGGGAAAGCCTATGTCCAACAGTGGACGACCGCAGGCTGATGATGATGGAAAAAATCACGTTGATCCGTTGCACCCCTCACACGTCCCTATCCGCCTTCTCCACTCCTGTCACGCTGGCGAATAAGTTTGGAATAGAATAGGATTTCGATGGAGTGCGTGGATTTTTGTGAACGGAGTTCAACCATGTAGTCGTGGTTTGGTACAATAGTAAATGGTACAATATTAATTCACCAACAACAGTTCCTAAAACCCATAGAATAGGAGTGCAGTACCCTGCAGCATCAGTATTGAAGAGTTGGAACTTAAAGTTCAATAATGGTATATATGTTTGGCATCTACAATATTATCTCACAATCAACAGTGGCTTAGGAGTGCAATACCCTGCATCATCAGGGTTGAAGAGTTGGGATATCGAGTTGAATTATGAAGTCGTTGCTTGGTACCTAAACCAGAGATAGTTTATTCTAAGCGTACCTTTAATATCAATTCAACATCAACTATTCCTAAAACAGCTGATTGAAATCCAAAAGTACAAAAGCTACCCGTCATTATTATGATGATGGTTGAGAAGTTGGAACTTGAAGTTTTAACATGTATGGTTTCTAACAAAAAAGAATGAATGAAATCGGACTACGCGTTAATGAATTACAGCTCAGTATACATTTTAACTTTCAACCCCTCTCCTAAGGGAACCATGCTGAATTTCGGAATAAAAAGTATCCTATATCCTATATCCTCATAGTATGACGTCAAATCGTACCAAGTTTCATTGGAATCCATTCAGTAGTTTCAGCGTGATGCGCGGCCGTGATACAGACAGACAGACAGACAGACAGACAAAAATGAAAAAAAAATCCAGTTTTGGGTTCAGTATCGATTATAGAGTGCCCTCGAAAAAAAAATTTCAAAATATCTTCAATGTACAGAATTTCACCTGTTACAGTTTTATTATAAGTAATAAAATAATAATAATAATATTGATTCAGATACAAGTTAGCCCTTGACTGCAATCTCACCTGGTGGTAGGTGACGATACAGTCTTGCTTACGACTATTTCGGATCGGAAATTCTTGGATTCAGGTTAAATGCAGTGCAAAAAGAGAGATCATTAGGATTCCGTACCTCAAAAGGAAAAAGGAACCCTTATAGGATCAGTTTGTTGTCTGTCTGTCTGTCCGTCTTACAAATAAAGTACGCAACGCGTACTAGTACGCGTAGTCTGTCTGTCTGCTAGCTTTTCACAGCTCATCCATTTAACCAATTTTGATGAAATTTGGTACAAAAATAGCTTGCATCCCGGGGAAGAACATAGGCTACTTTTATGATAAATAAGATTTAGTGGATACCGCTATTTTTCTGGAAATAACGTTAGATGCGAAACTTCAATGGGGCTCTCATATAAATAACTTATCGAACAGACAGTTCTGCTGCAAATGCGGTAAAAAAGATTCGCCAGTTGACAGACATAGAAACGGCGAGACTAGTATATTTTAGTTACTTTCACAGCATTATGTCATATGGCATATTATTAGAAAAGAAAAAGAAAGAAAAGAAAAAAACGTTTATTTTTTAAAGCTGTACCACACATTACCAGTTACCAACTGGTTAGGTTATCCCAGCGCCTCTTATACTTGAGTAATAAAGTCAAAAAACCTCAAGTAGAAGAAGCGCCGGAATAAAGTATGTCATGTGTGGCACAACCCAAAAAAAAGGTCCCTACTCAGCATAAATGCATATTGTCTTGCACAAGTACAAAAACATACAGCGCTGGTTTTCAGTAGAAACCCTGATTCAGATGGCACCACGGAATTATTATGGGGTAATGCTGCTGATATAAATTCTATTTTTGTGCTGCAGAAAAGGGCTGTTCGAGCCATATATAGTATGGGACCACGAGAGTCGCTGAGAACTAAATTTAGAGAAGTTAAAATTATGACAGTGCATAATCAATATATTTTTGAAAATTTATTGTACGTATATAAAAACATAAATAAATTAAAAAAAAAAGTGACTGTCATAAGTTCAAAGTTTTCATAAAACGTAAACTAATTAAAAAATCCTATTACATTGTAAAGGATTATTTAAATGATAAGCAAGCTTGGGAATGAGTTGCTCGGCTTTGTGATAGTTCTAATAAGTTTAATTTATGATTTTGTAAAGTGGTGATAATAAAAAGAATACCCGGCTGAGTTAGCTGTGGGCTCTTCTCAGTCTTGGGCACGTTTGGAACCCTCGTAGCGTTTGCGAAATAATTATCACCACTATATTTTACAAATCCAACAACTGACAATCGAAAAGAGTAATTTATTACCTATTTTGAACAAATCATTTGACTTTGACTTTTGATCTCGGAAAATCAAAGTTCCCACGGGATTTTTAAAAAACCTAAATCCACGCGGACGAAGTTACGGGCATCATCTAGTGCATACTAAATAGTTTTTGATTTATCATGCAAAATGTCAAAAAATACTATTTACCTATTTATTTATTTTTATTTTTCACTAGCTGCCCCGGCGAACTTCGTACCGCCTAACAGTCGATTCTTTTTCAGGATTTTTTTAAAAATTTTCTCTACGTAAGAACCATATTCGTACTTCAAGGAATATTATAAAAAAAGAATTAGCGAAATCGGTTCAGCTGTTCTCGAGATTTGCGATCAGCAACACATTTAGCGATTCATTTTTATATGTACCGAAATTCTAGTTACATAGTAGTAATAAATTAAGTTACATTGTAAATGCTTATCTCTAAACAGAGATTTAGAGATAAACATTTTACTATTGTAGTACGGAAACCTCGGGGCGCGAGTCTGACTCGTACTTGGCCGGTCGGTCTGTCGGTCGGTCGGTCGATTTATTTTAGAATGCATCGTATCGACAGCTGGTGGTAGTAGTTTACATATATCCTACTAATATTATAAACTAGGTGAAGCTATGATAGCCTAGTGGTTAGGACGTCCGCCTTCTAAACGGAGGTCGGGGGGTTCGATCCCGGGCACGCACCTCTAACTTTTCGGAGTTATACGCGTTTTAATTAATTAAATATCACTTGCTTTAACGGTAAAGGAAAACATCGTGAGGAAACCTGCATGCCGAGTTCTCCATAATGTTCTCAAAGGTGTGTGAATTCTACCAATCCGCACATGGCCAGCGTGGTAGACTATGGCCAAAACCCTTCTCACTCTGAGAGGAGACCCCTGCTCTGTAGTGAGCCGGCGATGGGTTGATCATGATGATGATGAGGTGATGCCCGCGACTTCGTACGCGTGGAATTAGATTTTTAAAAATCCCGTGGAAACTCTTTGATTTTCCGGGATAAAAAGTAGCCTATGTCACTCTCCAGGTCAACCATACCCATGCAAAAAATCACTTCGATCCGTTGCTCTGTTGCGACGTGATTGAAGGACAAACCAACGAACCAACAAACAAACACACTTTCACATTTATAATAGGTGTAGTGATGTGTGTGTGTGGATGTTTGGATGTTTGTTACTCAATCACACAAAAACGGCTGAACGGTTTTGGATGAAATTGGGAATGGAGATAGATAAAAGTGTTAATTTAGGGTATACCCTAAATTAACACATAGGCTACTTTTTATCCCGGAAAATCAAAGAGTTCCCACGGGATTTTTAAAAACCTAATTCCACGCGGACGAAGTTGGGGGCATCAACTAGTAATAAAATATAATTTGGACTTATCCGAATTCCGAAAGTCAGGGTTGTCAAATCACACTTATATTATAAAGGCGAAATTTTGTATCTGCGTGTGTGTGTGTATAGGTTTGTTACCCTTTCACGCAAAAAGTACAAGACGGATTTGGCTGAAATTTGAAATAGTGATCGCTTTTGAAAGAGTTCTCGCGGGATTAAAAAACCACTATATCCTCGCGGACGAAGTCGCGTGTATCATCTAGTTACAAATACACAAATACATTTTCAAAAAGATTTTCATTTCATTTCATTTCATTTCATTTCATTTCATTTCATTTCAAATATAAGTATGTAGGTCATATTGTGTGCTTAGACAATTTAATTATATACTTGAGTTTTCATGTAACAGAAACAAAAATGGATTGGCGGAAGAGGAAAAAGAAACGGTTTAGACTCGCAAAAGCAAATCCCTTGCAAAGAGGAGATCTATTAAAATTCATCAGAATCTTTCCAAACCATAATATTATCTTGTGATGATAATGCCATTACTTTTTCGGGGTTATTCCTGTGAGTCACACCCGACGTGAGTAACAATGTGACTCGAGGGGAATTTTATTTGACTGAATATGTACTTTTCCGGGATGCTGAATTTGATAATGACATTTATTTTCAAATCCAAAATAGCAGACATGCACTTTTCACAAAAAATAGAAATGGGTGTCGTTTTCAGGGTTTCCAGGATGCTGGTTTTGATAATGACATTAATTTTTTAATCTAAGATGGCGGGCCAGCACTTTTTATAAAAATAGACGCGAGTGTCGTTTTCAAGGTTCTCCAGGATGGTGAATTTGATGATGACATTTATTTATTTTCAATAAATACTTATATATTATACTTCTATTTTAGTGGATCACAGGATTTGACAAGGAAACGACAAAGCAAAAAATCGAATTGAATTAGATTATGATGCTATCACACCGTACCATTTAGAGCCAGCTTCTGAAAATTTGACACTGTGTTTGTAAGTTGATATTATTTAGATACTAGCTAATGCCCGCGACTTCGTCCGCGTGGATTTCACATTTTTCAAAATCCCGCGGGAACTCTTTGATTTTCCGGGATAAAAAGTAGCCTATGTGTTAATCCAGTTAAGAATTCTAAATTTCATTCAAATCCGTTCAGCCTTTTTTGCGTGATTGAGTAACAAACATCCAAACATCTACACTTTCACATTTATAATTCCACTAGCTGCCCTGGCGAACTTCGTTCCGCCTACGGCCTAACAGTCGATTCAAATTTTTTAAATTTTTCTCTCGGTAAGAACCATCCTCGTACTTCAAGGAATACCTAATTTAAAAAAAGAATTAGCGAAATCGGTTCAGCTGTTCTCGAGATTTGCGATGACATTTAGTGATTCATTTTTATATTATAGACTAGCTTATGCTCGCGACTTCGTCCGCGTGGGCTACACAAAATTTCGAACCCCTATTTCACCCCCTCCAGAGTTGAATTTTCAAAAATCCCTTCTTAGTGGATGCCTGCGTCATAATAGCTATCTGCATGCCAAATTTCAGCACGATCCGTCCAGTATTTTGAGCTGTGCGTTGATAGATCAGTCAGTCAGTCAGTCAGTCAGTCAGTCAGTCAGTCAGTCAGTCAGTCAGTCAGTCAGTCAGTCAGTCAGTCAGTCAGTCAGTCAGTCAGTCAGTCAGTCAGTCAGTCAGTCACCTTTTTCTTTTAAATATTTAGATTAGGATTAGGATAATATAATTATTATGTTACTAGCTGCCCCGACGAACTTCGCACCGCCTACAGTCGATTCTTTTTCAGGACTTTTTTAAAAAAATTCTCTCCATAAGAACCATCCCCGTACTTCAAGGAATATTATCAAAAAGAATTAGCGAAATCGGTGCAGCTGTTCTCGAGATTTGCGATCAGCAACACATTCAGCGATTCATTTTTATATAATATAGAGATTTACTATTTGTTGTCAGATTTGTCAATGCTGAATTATGTTGTATTTTAGTGACTCAAGACATTCCTTTTAGAAGAAAACAAGGAAAATAAAATGAATATGCCCAATATACGTACCACTGAAATCCAACATGATACTGCAACATTCAATTCTGTACTAAATATTGAAAGGTCTACCATCCCATACTTGTAAGTTGTTATGCTATGTTTTTTGCATACATTCTATATAGATAATACTCACAATATAATTATGTTGATTGTATGTTTATTAATTCCAGAAATGAAATGGAGAGCTTCAATAGTTCTGCGTCGAATGATACATCTAATGTGACTGTTGAAACAGAAAATGATACATATTGTGTTTATGTGTGTAGTGGGCTTTTAGAGGGAAATTGAATTGTACCTACTTCCTACTTATAAAAATAAAATTTTCATTTTTGAGATCAAAGTGGAATTTATTTTGACTTTTGTATACACAAGTAGATAGTATATATAGTTTTTAGTCGCTACTAATAGATAAGTGTAGGCAACAAAAGTTATTTTCACAGACAAACGAATGTGTAATCATGTGTTCCTAATAGGTAATCCGCCAGCACAGAGAATTCAACTCCTAGAGTACGCATATACAAGGTTTTACATGAAAACAAAATCGTAAAATGTTGGCGGGGGACAGGGGAGAATGCTTTGTTGTGATTGGTGGACTGACTAATCAAAACAATGTGCGGAATGAGGGTACCGAACGGGCGTGGGCGATGATTCATTTAAAATTCCGTGGGATCACCACGATTTAGCAATGCAATTCCTTAGGTACAGCATCAGGGTCGAGAAGTGGGTCTTCGAGTTCAATGATAAAGTCTTTACTTGGTAGATATAGGTACCTACCTCCAATATCAATTTATAACCGACAGTTTCAAAATCCCATAAGTTTTGGTGGTCATGTCCCCTGCAGCATCAGGATTGAGGAGTTGAAATCCTGTGTGTCCTATATAAAATGACATTTTATATAGGACAATGTTGCAAAGTTTCTTTATCAATTAAAAAAATACGCAAATCGGTTCAGAAATCTCGGAGATTTCTGTGTACATAGGTAGAAAAACACAACTCCTTTTTTAAAAGTCGGTTAAAAAAGTATCCTTTGTTAATCCTCTACTTGTCTGTAAAAGTCCCGTCAAAATAGGTTCTGCCGTTCCGAAGATTAGCCCGTTCAAACAGACAGACAGACAGACAGTTTTTAAAAACGTTTGATTCAGCCTTGGATTCAGCTGTTATGGTACAGTTCAAATAACAATATTATGAGCTTGCGGTAGTTATTTCGAAATTACAGACAGACACTTCATAGAAGTATGGATTTCTATAATATATACGAGTTGTTTATACACGCTGAGGCAGTAGTTACCTAATAGGTATGTATGTAAGTGAGATTTTATAGTATTCATCAAAAGATAAGTAGGTAATCATTATCATTCAAAAAAAAATTAAAAAATATTTATTTCAGTAGGTAAAACAATTTCACATAGTGCGTAGTAATTGGGACCATCCCAGTAACTGTTTTAGTATTGCTACGAGTACTCGTGGCAGGCGACCCCGCTCTTCCATAAAATCTTATACAATAATAATTGAAATAAGTAGTTCCTTCATAAATCATATATTTACAAAAATTCATCGGTGACATCTGTCCAACTATCTGTGTGCCATCATCAATATATCCGGACGCTAGTGTGAGCGCATGCACTCGCTACACTGCTCATCACTGAGTCTATTTCTTTCTATCACAATGTTAGGTGAAATAGCATACAGGTTACCCACGTGGGCCGAGCAGTTCGGACGTGCATCCAGCGTCACCTTAAGACACCCTTATTGGTTTAGTAAGTCATTTTAATGTGAATTAAATTGTGACCAGTGGGGTAGTAATTTTAATGTGAAGCTGGAAACCAAACGTTATTTTTCTGTTGCTTTGACACCAGCATAAACAATTAAACAAAAATATTAAAAGACGAAAGAACTGCTCGACAAAATATGTTTCCCAGGACCTATTATGAATCTTACTTGCGAAGTTTGACTGGTTGATTTTAAGTACTTAAATAAAAAATATTGCTGTCATTTTGATGCTAATTATTAGAAACAGACTGATGTAAAACTAGTCTAAGTATACTATTATTACAGAAATACTATTATTTAATTTTGCCTAGCTCCAATTTAGTGACTACGTACAATTACTGTGCAGTTAAAACAATAGCTGATTATTTAAGTTAAAAAAAAATATTTTGATGGCTCTGTTTTTTTTTTGTATTCAAGACAAATTTTGTTTATTGTTTTGGAAGGTTTTTTTTTTGTTGAAAAAGGCAGAAATTGTTGAAATTAAATTATTACTTTTTATAAATAAAAACTGATTATCTGATCGAATTTTCTTGATTATCTGGTTTTATTTATCAATGTCCAAACTTGAATGTGAAAATTATTTTTTTTGGAGGGAACTATAAAACTTAAAACTAAATTAAATAATTGTTGTAACTACAAAATTATACTCAAAACCATAAGGAAAAAGTCAAACATTATTTATAGTAACTCAAAAATTTTCAGCAATAACTATACAACTAAAAATAATTACTCTTTCTGAAAACTTTTTTTTTGAGCAATACAGTCTTAACTCAAAAATTGCGAATTACAGTTACTACCTGTAATTTTGAAATAATTAGTAAATGATAATTGCGTTAATATTATTTATAAACCTTATAAAGTAAGCACTTTTTTATAATGTATAACAGGAAGTGAATAATCAGTTTTTCGTCGATTCTGAAAAAGTCATTCTCTGAGTCACGACAGCACTGCATCACTAGTGCGACACGTATATTTAAAAATGTTTATATGTTTGTATTTTATTTTTATTTTTATAGTCATGTATGTGAATTTAGTATGAAAATATATTGTAGTTATATTTATATGTAACTATGTAATGTAGCATATGGTTTTTTTTTTTTTTTTTTTGAGGTATTAATTGTAAGTAGGTTATATTATTGAAACCATTTATTGAGTAGTATTAAGTCATTTTGTGCATCTGTGATGATTGTGTGTATTGAGTTGCCATAGTAAAATAAACATGTATCATCAGCGTACAACAGTATGTTTCCTTTTAAACCTATTTCATTTATACTATCAATATAGATCAGGAATAACAAAGGCCCTAATATTGATCCCTGAGGAACGCCAAATGTACAAACAGGTTTTGGTTTACTCCTATGATCTCCAGTTTTTTTTTTATTACCGCTTGAATAAATATGTTCTTTATTTGATTTGTATGTATATCAAACAAACTCAAAACAGGAATAAATTAATAACACGTTGTAACGTAGGTATTTCCTAAAATAAAATGTAGGACGTATTATTATTTTTAGTAGGATGACCAATAGAAAAAAAATAGGTTCCAATTTACTTGATTGGTTTGTCAAAATAATAAGATAAAATAAAATCAGGTTCAACCTAACCTCAAAGTTTATTGCTGATATGTGGGAATAATAAGAATATTTTATTAAAAAGAAAATACCTTTGAAATGAGATATTTCGACAAAAGAAGATTAAATAAAACAAACTATATTTAAGGGGAATTATTCTTAAGCGAAGTTATAATAATATTATAGAGTTAAGAATAAAATTAATGTAAGAAATCTCAAAGAATTTGTAGTTGTATTATTATTATTATTATTTTGTATGTGGAAACAGTTTGGTAATCTTAATCCTTATTTATTAAAAAAATGTTAAATGTTATAATAACGTCACTGAGTAGAAAAAAATACTTGAGTAGGCAATGTGCTTTGCGTTGTTTTAAGAAAAGGAAATTAGTTGAACGACAAAATTGTTCGAATGGATAATCTCTTGTGTTGTTTTAAGAAAAGACAAATAGTTGAATTATTTTAAGAAGCAAAATAAATAAATATAGTTTATGTTTAAGTTTAATTAATCAGAATAAGTTAATTTCTTCAAGTTTTGAGCTGTAAGTACGGTGCGATTTCTTAAAAGCAAACCTTTTTGTTTCGGTATATCATAACGTTCTAAATGATTTCACATCTACATATACTTTATCAAAAACCGTTCGGCCAATCTGACCTCTAACTAGACTTATTCTTATCCAAATAAATTATACCACAACACGTGGTTTATCTAACTAATTAAAATCTTTTATGATTACCCTCACAAAAACTTTTTCATAGAAACAATACCACAAACGTGGTTTTAAGATCACTTTAAAGCAGCACATAATTACACTTCACTTATCTTTCACAATTGGAGCGACGCGACGTTTCGATCAGCGGTGTCACACCAGCACCAAGTGCCGCTGACAACAGCGTTGCCCATCGCTTTGTGATCATCGGGCACCAATACCAAGTGCTGCCGATGACAGGCAGTAGCCTGTTGCTTCGAGGAGAAGCCGCATCCACGATTGCTAAAAGCATTTGAAAAGTATTAGTATTTCGACAAGAAAAGAATTATCGTATCCCACTTCTGATGTGAGATTTATGGTAAAAAGAAGAGAGAAGTTAAGACAGTGGGCTTTAATAGTGATGATAAATTAAATCCAATGATTACTAATGAAAGTTATCATTTATCAATTATTTGTCAGGTAAGGCCAATACTAAGTAATTAAAAATCAAGCAAAGCATCTGCTGTATTATTTCAAAGTAAGAATCCTAATCATATAAACAGGCTTCTATAATAATTTAGAAGCTAACAACCTAGTGTTTACTTTTATCTCAATGTATAAAATAAATAGCACAAGAGGGTAGGTGATAAATACAGAAGTAAAACCAACCAAGTCGAATAATAACTGAATTGTATTTGTTCAGCATTGATCTATTTATATTAAAATGAATCTACCACCCATTTCGCTAAGGTGTTTAGTCATGGAGAAGAAAGGGCAAAGAAACTCCATAACACACATCTTTTAAAACATTAGAACGTTGAGTAAAGTAGTAGGTACATATTTGGTACACAGTTACAACAGGTAACCTACAAAAGGCAAATGATTACATTACATTATAATACAATATAAGAATACTTAACTTCAGTAAGGTCCGCTGTGTTTGCTCTGGGCTGTCGATACAAGACTGTCCCCTCTCTGTCGAGGTAGGGTACTTTTATAACACTGCCATCGCAAACAAGGCGGATATCGACTATCACATGATCTTAATATTAATCATTATTTATTTTAGGTTTGTTGACAAAAGGTATGTTGACACACCCAATTTACAATAATAAAATCAGTGACATTGATGGTCTACGTATTAATAATTTACAATAATAATAAGCGACTTAAATTGTCAGTTTACACAACATTATTATTTCACATAATAGCTATTGCCAACTGTATGTTGACAATAGCTTAGTATAATGTCACTCTTAGTGCATTGACAGTATTTAATTTACAATGAATAATTAGTTACCAGTATTGACAATTCACATAATATTATTTATCGTATTGTCACATTCCTAAATATTAAATTAAACAACATACAAGAAAAGATACTATTCAAATCATACCCTTTCCGTACATTGACAGTATTTAATTTACAATTTTACAATGAATAATTAGTTACCAGTATTGACAATTCACATAATATCATTTATCGTATTGTCACATTCCCAAATATTAAATTAAACAACATACAAGAAAAGATACTAATTAAATCAAACTCTTTCCGTACATTGATATTGAATCCGGAAACGGAATTACGATTCTGTTTTAAATATCACAACAAACATTTACTTCAGACTCCCAAGTTTATGATTAGATGAATTTTAGCATAATAATTATGTATCCAATTTTATCGTAATATAACACGAGCATAAGCTAGTTTTTAAATAATTTTAAATACATTTCAAAAATTGCGGACCAGCAGGATTCGAACCTACGTCTTCTGGGTTCGCGCCCGATGCCTTAACCGCTAGGCCACGGTTCGCTTACTGCCAGTGACGAAAATTGTGATATGTATGTTCACTCAGTACTGAAGCGACTGTTAGTGCCATCTAGTAGCGACACTTTGCAGCTATCCAAAATTCTTTCAAAGACCTTATTTCATACTTAAAAGCTAAATATTTAACAGCATTTCAAAGCAATCCATGATTAGTAAGTCAAAACGAATGAGATAATGAGAAGCGAGATTGAAATAGAATAGCGAGATAGTGACAGACAGAATTTTACTTGTAAATCTGGATTAGATTCGCGATTTACTCCGGAAATAAACTTTAAGCGGAAATCATTTACACAGCCTCTTTTCAGAATTTAAATTGAGGCTATTCGTACGCAATTAGAAGTATTAATCAGGACCTTTTTAGGGTTCCGTACACAAAAGGTTAAACGTGACCCTATTACTAAAGACACCGCTGTCTATCCGTCTGATACTCAAAAACAGAATAAAATAAATATTTAAGGGGGCTCCCATACAAACGTGACTTTTTTGCCCCGTTTTTATAGGCAAGTGTACGGAACCCTTCGTGCGCGAGTCCAACTCGCACTTGGCTGGTTTTAATTTTTTTTTAATAAAAATGGCAAGGAAACGAGCAGGCTGGTCACCTGATGTTAAGTGATTACCGCCGCCCATAAACATTTGCAGTACCAGAGGAACCACCAATTGGTTGGTATGCCCCTTGAATAACCCAATGTTGTAATCTAATGGGAACTCTAATGGGAGTTGATTCCACAGTTTGCATGTGCGTGGAAAAAAGGATCTGGCACAACGGACGGTCGAATCGCACCAGACACCCAGGTGGTGAGGGTGAAATTGTTTGCGGTGGCGTGCGGTGCGGTTGTAGAAAAAGGAAGGTGGAATGAGATCAAACAATTACGACTTTTTATCGATACAACCCCATTCCCATCCCTACTGGCCATATAAAGCTTGCTCCGTTGACCCGAAGCGGGCGAAGTTAGCTTCGTTACAATTACCTGCTACCAAAGTTTGATACTCAAACTTGCCTAATTTATACCTCTGCCTTCCCAACTTACCTTCATAGAGAGAGAGCCAGCGCGTGCCAGACCTTCCTTATTTTATAAAGGCTGAAAGTTTATCTGCGTATTGTCCCCAACACTGGGAGAAACGTTTGTTTGGAGCATGCAGGTGGCTTTGGGAGATAACAGGTAATAATCTATATATATAAAAGGAGAAGGTGACTGACTGACTGACTGACTGACTGACTGACTGATCTATCAACGCACAGCTCAAACTACTGGACGGATCGGGCTGAAATTTGGCATGCAGATAGCTATTATGACGTAGGCATCCGCTAAGAAAGGATTTTTGAAAATTCAACTCCTAAGGGGGTGAAATAGGGTTTTGAAATTTTGTAGTCCACGCGGACGAAGTCGCGAGCATAAGCTAGTAAAGGTATAAAAAAGTTTGATGGCAACGCATGACGTGATTTCTAATAATATTCCGAAGCAAATATAAAAAAATAGACTTATACTATGATGATGATTTTTAACACCTTTATTACATGTTATCTCCCAAAGCCACCATGATCTAAACAAACGTTCCTCCCAGTGTTAAAGACAATACGCAGAGCAAGTTTCAGCTTGTATAAAATACGGAAGGTCTGGCACGCGCTGGCTCTTAGGCCATAACAGTAACTTCTCATAATTTGGAGGCGGAATGCCTTACATCTTCAGATTATAGGCCTTTGTGTGTATATAAAGGCCTTTTAGGTATGTGTTTGGACCTTTTATAAACTGTTCGCACATAATATGGTTATTTCGAAATATTATGGTTCCGAAAGATTTTTTAGATTTGCCAATCATCATCCTCAACCCATCGCTGGCTCACTACTGAGTACAAGTCTCCTCTCCGAATGAGAAGGGTTTATGCCATAGTCCATCGCGCTGGCCAAGTGCGGATTAGCACACTTCACACACCTTTGAGAATATTATAGCGAACTCTTAGGCATATGTAGTTTTCCTCTCAATATTTTCCTTCACCGTTAGAGCAAGTGATATTTTTAATGCTTAAAACGGCATAACTCCGAAATGTTAGAAGTGCGTGCCCGGAATCGAACCTCCGACCTTCTGCAAAGAAAAATACGATGCAAAGAGAGACTAAACACTCATAATATTTTCATCCTACGAGTCGAAATATTTCACTGTATCTCGGGTCACAATAGGGTATTTTACCCTTTTTTGAAAGTGTCTTAATTTGATCTAAAGTGATAATAAACTACCAAAAAATTTATTCGATCGATAAGGTAGTGTTCCACGCGCTCGTGTACGAATGTAGCACTCACACTAATACAGATGGCGAACGTGGGGTGCGGCACGGCGTGCGGGCTGTACCCGTAGTACAAGATTTTACGTCTCACCAAACGAAACCAAATTCGAGAGTCGAAATACTTCCGCGTTACAGTAAAATGGACCTAAACAGCCTTGAATTGAAGTCAAATATTCAATGCCACTGATTTTAATTTCGCAATGTTTCCGCTTGGAGTGCTCGCTGTAGAAGTGTAAACAAACTTGAGCTTTAAAACAAGGCATTTAAGATCCAGTTTACTGTAACGCGGAAGTATTTCGACTCTCGAATTTGGTTTGGTTTGGTGAGACGTAAAATCTTGTACTACGGGTACTGGTGTGTTCCGCTTCCCACTGATGCCTAAAAATGCTGTTGCGACGCGTCTTGCGGTTAACTTCAAGAACGACTATTTAATTGGCGCGGACTATACCTACCTATTTAAAATTACCGATCGACTTGCTTGATTCACTCAATCAAGGAGCGATCAATCTTGCTCAAACGGCTCTCCACTCGGCTCTCTTGGTCCACTGGCTCGCCGAGGTCAGAGGTCTAATCCGCCTATAATTCATCCCGCATACTTTAATGCCCATATAGATGGCTGTGAATAAAGCTATTTATAAATGTCCTTTCCATACCGCTTAGTGAACCATAGTCAATAATCTAAATATATAAAAGGAAAGGGTGACTGACTGATCTATCAACGCACAGCTCAAACTACTGGACGGATCGGGCTGAAATTTGGCATGCAGATAGCTATTATGACGTAGGCATCCGCTAAGAAAGGATTTTTGAAAATTCAACCCCTAAGGGGGTGAAATAGGGGTTTGAAATTTGTGTAGTCCACGCGGACGAAGTCGCGGGCATAAGCTAGTCTAAATATATAAAAGGAAAGGGTGACTGACTGACTGACTGACTGACTGATCTATCAACGCACAGCTCAAACTACTGGACGGATCGGGCTGAAATTTGGCATGCAGATAGCTATTATGACGTAGGCATCCGCTAAGAAAGGATTTTTGAAAATTCAACCCCGAAGGGGGTGAAATAGGGGTTTGAAATTTGTGTAGTCCACGCGGACGAAGTCGCGGGCATAAGCTAGTAATATCTATACTAATACAAGCCAATATTTTTCACCATCTCACAAAACACTGGCGCTTGCCAGTCGTCAAACGGCCAAAGGTCACTGGTAGAGATCTCTCATAGAGATCAGTGCTTCCCTCTCCACTTTAAACTCTATTTTTCACTTTATTGTAAACTAGCTGATGCCCGCGACTTCATCCGCGTGGATTTAGGTTTTGAAAATCCCGTGGGAACTCTTCGATTTTCCGGGATAAAAAGTAGCCTATGTCCTGCCCCGGGATGCAAGCTATCGCTGTACCCAATTTCGTCAAAATCGGTTGAACGGATGGGCCGTGAAAGGCTAGCAGACAGACAGACACACTTTCGCATTTATAATATTAGTTGGGATGTTTTTGGTAAAAATAAAAAATAAATAAATAAAACATCAGTTAATACATAAATTATTTAAGTCTGGCTAAAAAAGATGAGACTGGAAAAGCGCGACAAATTTAAAAAGTATCAGTATGGCAGCTCTAAAATAACCTATAATTTTATTTTTTATTTTATTTTTATTAAAAAGAATATTAGCCATGTTAAATGACTAATATTCTCCTTTCCTCTCCAAGGTGTGTCATACTAATTTCGGGGAAAATTGTAGAGGTTGTCTTTGTCGTAGCCTTTGGTCTCTCGTAACAACGTTCTACGATACATATTATATGCGATAGATATATATTATCTCTTTCTAAAGTTCGATGTGCAATATTTCCTGCCGGGCACTGTAATTTCGAAAAATAAATATTGACTTTACCAAATAAACGCATCTGCACCAACGTAGCTTCATTCTTCACTCATCCACTCCACCACAAATATACCTAATAATTCCTACTTCAACATTAAAAAAAATATTTTTTACGGTTAGCTACTTTATATCTGAAAAATGGAGCTTTATAGAAGAAAGCAGCTATACCTAATATCGACTGGTACCAATACGGGTATCGTTTAGAAAAATCAGTGCTATAAATCACAGATAAGTCCTATAAGCCGCCGAGACCCCTTAATTTGTTTGACCCCGCCCGCCCGCCCAGCCACGCTGCGTTCGCTCGGGACTCGGAGGCTTTTCACTTCTCATGCTCGTAAATTTCTTCTTTGCTCTTAAATAAAAAAAATAAAAAAAAAAAAAAAAACTAAAAGCCTTTATTCTAATACGTTACAAATAATAAAATAAAATAAAAAAAAAATTTAAACAATCTTACATTTCGTTTCCCTTAGTCCATTAGCAATCAAATTAGCAATCCAATAATAATAATAATAATAATTCATATTTTAAGTATAATTTTATTCTTTTTTCCCTTCAAATCAAATCCAAAAACCGGTTAAATGCGATTTCGACTAACAATCGGGTTCCGTACCTACTATCGGACGAAATATAAGACTGTGTAGTTTTTTTTTTTATTTGGCGGCCATTCTGAAATTCACCATCTTGATCCTAGCGGCAATAGAACTACACACACTGTGATAGTTTTAGCTCTATACCTATCACTGTTCATGAGATACAGCCCATTGACAGACAGACAGACTTACTGACAGCAGAGACTTTATGAGTCCCGTTGGCACCCTCTGGGCACGGAACCCTAAAAATGTTGCCAATATTATAATATTAATGAGAATATTGTCTTATAAACGAAAATTGATCTAATCCCCCCCAATTTTTGCGGAAGTCCTCGTTTAAACAGTAAACACCCTCCACAAATATTTGAATTCCATTATTTTCTCATTAACAGTAGCTTAATGTATTTCTAACTAGATCCCCGCCCCAGGTTTGCTTGCCAATATCTTAAATAACCTAACTGGTAATGTGTGGTACAGCTTTAAAAATAAACGTTTTTCTTCTTCTTCTTCTTCTTAATATATAAAAGGAAAAGGTGACTGACTGACTGACTGATCTATCAACGCACAGCTCAAACTACTGGATAGATCGGGTTGAAATTTGGTATGCAGATAGCTATTATGACGTAGGCATCCGATAAGAAAGGATTTTTGAAAATTCAACCCCTAAGGGGGTGAAATATGGATTTGAAATTTGTGCACGCGGACGAAGTTGCGAGCATAAGCTAGTTTAACAATATATTTTTTACTCCATTACAAGTTAGCTCTAGACTGCAATCTCACCTGATGGTAAGTGATGATGCAGTGTAAGATGGAAGCGGGCGGACCTGGTTTCTCTACACGGCATCGTAACGGAACGCTAAATCGCTTGGCGGCACGGCTTTGCCGGTAGGTTGGTAACTAGCTACGGCCGAAGCCTCCCACCAGACGAGACCAGAGATAATTTAGAAATTACTCGTTGATGCCCGCGACTTCGTACGCGTGGATTTAGGTTTTCAAAAATCCCGTGGGAACTCTTTGATTTTCCGGGATAAAAAGTAGCCTATGTCCCTCTCCAGGTCTTTATCTATACCCATGCAAAAAATCACGTCAATCAGTTGCACTGTTGCGACGTGATATAAGGACAAACCAACAAACCAATAAACCAACAAATATACAAACAAACACACTTTCTCATTTATAATAAGGGTACTGATGATTATTAACTAGCTCCCCGCCCGGGTTTGTTTGCTTGTGAATATTTAACATTTCGTAATTACTTTTATCGCTTAAGGTAAGCAACTGTACCGTGTGAATTGTAATTTACATTTTATTAAATTATTCAGGAGCAAGCAAATTGTTTGTTTTTCATTTGTGCCTACATTTCATCTTATGCCGGCTCCAAACGTTGGCTCCAACGCTGGTTCCAACACGCCCAACGTGTGGATCGAGAAATTAGCATTGGCCCTAACGTTGGCAAAGTAACATCCCGATCCACACGTTGCTTGGGCGAACAGTGCTGGGGCCACCGTTGGGGCCAACGTGCGGAGCCGGCGTTATACTTATCCTATTCGGGATAGCTGTCCTAAGCTGTGATGGCCTAGTGGTTAGGACGTCCGCCTTCTAATTGGAGGTCGGGGGTTCGATCCCGGGCACGCACCTCTAACTCTTCGGAGTTATGTGCGTTTTAAAGCAATTAAATATCACTTGCTTTAACGGTGAAGGAAAACATCGTGAGGAAACCTGCGTGCCTGAGAGTTCTCCATAATGTTCTTAAAGGTGTGTGAAGTCTACCAATCCGCACATGGCCAGAGTGGCAGACTATCGCCAAAACCCTTGTCTCTGAGAGGAGACCCATGCTCTGTAGTGAGCCGGCGATGAGTTGATCATGATGATATAGAAGAGAAGGTATGTTTGACATTCAAAGCTTGTAACTTTAGAGCCTCGATAGCTCAACGGTTAAAGGAGCGGACTGAAAACCGAAAGGTCGCCGGTTCAAATCCAACCCGTTGCACTATTGTCGTACCTACTCCTAGCACAAGCTTTACGCTTAACTGGAGGGCAAAAGGGGGAATATTAGTCAGCAATATTCTTTGAAAAAACCGGCCAAGTGCGAGTCAGGCTCGCGCAATGAGGGTTCCGTACTACAGTCGTTTTTTTTTGACATTTTTCACGATAATTAAAAAAATATGATGCATAAAAATAAATAAAAATCTGTTTTAGAATGCACAGGTAAAGACCTTTCATATGATACCCCACTTGATATAGTTATCTTACTTAGAAAATTGAAAATACTAATTATTAGTTTATGACCACAATTTAATTTTTTTGTGTGATGTGACCACAAATTCACGGTTTTCAGATTTTTCCCCGAATGTCAGCTATAAGATCTACCAACCTGCCAAATTTCATGATTCTAGGTCAACGGGAAGTACCCTGTAGGTTTCTTGACAGACAGACAACAAAATGGTCCTATAAGGGTTCCGTTTTTCCTTTTGAGGTACGGAACCCTAAAAATGAACACCAGCAAGAAACTCGATATTATGGTTGGCTGCAAAGGGCGCCAAGTTCCACGTAAGAGGCTCTCAATATCTCTCAATATTGAAGGCGCTATAACGTGAATAATAAAAGGAAAAGCTATGCGCAAAGCAAAATAAATAAAATAGGAGCAAAAAGAAAAATTGAGATATTCATACTACACTCTACAGCACTTCAAAGGCTGTGTTTTTTAGAAAACGTCGATGCTTTTTTATCGGTTATAGAGCACTAGCTTACGCTCGCGACTTCGTCCGCGTGGACTACACAAATTTCAAACCCCTATTTCACCCTTTTAGGGGTAGAATTTTTAAAAATCCTTTCTTAGCGGATAACCTACGTCATAATAGCTACCTGCATGCCAAATTTCAGCCCGATCCGTCCAGTAGTTTGAGTTGTGCGTTTATAGATCAGTCAGTCAGCTTTACCTTTTATATTAGTAGACTATTAACCAAGGGGATAAAGCAGTGTCTTCTAAAGCAATGACGATTTAAATCGCGAGCGTAACGAAGGACTCGAGGTTTACTCCCGAGCGTAGCGAGGGTGTTAAAAACTTAAATCACGAGCGAAGCGAGGGATTTAAGACGAGTCCTGAGTGTAGCGAGGGATTTAAGTTCACCCAAGACTAAGACAGCTTTATCACCGAGGTAAATACTCTTCTTTTCGTACCATTTGCGAAAAAATTAACACAATAATAATATGAGATAAGCATTTATTAAACGTAAGTTTTTAACCCCTTGTTCTTTACGAGCACAACAAAAAATCGGCCAAAATTTAGAGGTGCGTCCCCGGAATCGAACCTCAGGCCCCCTCCCAAAACAGGAGGCCAAAATTTTAACACTAAGCTATCAACGCATATTAAAAATTGTAATAATGTTTTTAAAACACTTGCTTATTTTTTGAAACCGATAGATACCTACATACATTTCCCAAAAAAGCACTTTTTTAACATAAGTTTCAATGTATTCTAGCTGTGTGTTCTAACAACAATTAAGTATATTTCTTGTAAAGGATAATTAAGTTATATTTCTTAGAACACTTAATTTTAGGAAAAAAAACCACATTTTTCACTGAATTTTAACGTACTTCGATTCAACGATTGTAAAATCATTTAATAGTTAGGCATTCTTTTTCCGTTTCCAGAACTATACATTTCAGCAAAAGGTCACCTTTTTAAAGTATTGCTAGAATTCAATACCTCCAATAATACAACTTTACCTCCTTGTATTCTAAGACCACTGCATTTCAGCATAAGTAAATTTTCTCTAACTTTACTTCAACGAATTGTAGAGTTGAATATTTAATATTCAATTTGTTTTAAGTAACACGTATTTTCATTTTAAAAACTACATTTCAAAGAATAATAATTGTTTTAAAAAACTTATATTTCCAAATATTTTGTGTTATTATAAATTTCTGCAAAAAAAGGATATTTTTTCTCGTTTTAGGGAGTTTGTTTTTAATATTTACAATTTACCGCTAATGTAATTATTGTACCTCCTTATATTCTGAGAACTCTACATGCATAACTTAATTTCAAAACGCAAGATTTCAGCAACAAAAGAACAATATCAACATGTTTTTAACGTTTTAGAAAATTTAGTATTTATTATTCAATTTATTCAAAAAAAGTCGATTCTTCGCTAAAATGTAGAGTCATTTCAGAGAAGTAAAGATCATAACTTATACACTCAGTAAGTTAGTAAACCTAGGTACTCCATCCGAGAACAATAACAAAATACCGCTCCCATAGAATCCGGGCACAATAAGGCTTTCAATTTGAGATGATGTTCTACAAGAAATATCTGTAATGCCTCAGATTCCAAGCAGAACAATCCACAATCCGATATTCGACCCTATAGCACGTCAAAGCACGCCTGAAAACCTGAAAATCATGTCCTACAATGGAGTACTTACATGAGCGCACTTTAGCGGTTGAACAACACAAACAACACATTGACACTAAAAAATAACACAAACCGGGACACTAAACAGCACATTTTTTTGTGTTTTAATTTATTCCCTTTGACGAAAAATCGGGAGCGCGATGGAGCGCCGTGCGCTCTTTACGGAGGCGCGAAATATACTGACCATTTGGGAAAATAGGGATACCATCCTGAAAGGGAGATTTATCCCGGAATACGCTGAAATGATACGAATTTCAGAGAATACACCGAATTTGTTAACCTTCCCAGCATAGCGGTGAGTGTCACCTTATAAATGGAAACTCCTGGGTTTAATTCCTGGCAGGGGCAATTTGGGATTCATGATTTTTGTACGGTCTGGTTGGAGGCATCAGCCATGGCTAATTACAACCCAAACGACAAACCCAATAACCCTAAAATAATTCAAATTTCAAAGAATACGTTGAATATTTTAGCCTCCCCGACACAGTGGTGAATGTTTTGTTATAAATGGGAACTCCTGGGTTTGATTCCTGGCAAGGACGATTTGAGTTTTCAATTTCTGATCTGTCCACCTAGTGGGAGGTCTTCCAATGCTGCGCTTTCCAATGCGAGGTCGCCATTCTAGCACGGTGGGGACCGTCTATAGTTTTTCGAACTATCAGGCATCTATACAGATGGCATGAAACGAGTCGCAGGGAGCCGCTGAATTCAGGCGGCGCAAGACCATGGCTTGCGGAAGTCCTTGTAAGAGATATATAATGTCTAACAGTGGACGTCTATCGGTTGATAATGATGATGATTGCATTTCGTTAACCGACTTCAGAAAAGGTTGTCTATTCGGCGCATTTTTCTTTTGGTTTTTGTTTTTATTGAAATGGATACATTTGCCTGAATTTTTGTAGAAATAGGTCAGAACTGAGAATGCTTTCAATCTTCTCTAGCTAATAGCAGCTCGGCTTATAATGCATGCATGCATGCTATTAAATGCTCGCACGAATGTTATTAGAGGCTGAAAATAGAACGCATTTGCAAATGTTGCATGAAAATATTATTTTTTGTAGTGATATTTTTTTTCAGATACAAGTTGGCTTTTCCTTTTAGATAATACCAGCTGAGGCCCGGGGCGACTTCGTTCGCGTGGAATTAGGTTTTAAAAATCCCGTGGGAACTCTTTGATTTTCCGGGATAAAAAGTAGCCTATGTCACTCTCCAGGTCTTTATCTATACCCATGCAAAAAATCACGTCAATCCGTGGCACCGTTGCGACGTGATTGAAGGACAAACCAATAAACCAACAAACAAACACACTTTCGCATTTATAAAAAGGGTAGGTACTGATTCCGATTATAAATCGACTCTACTCAGATATTTTGTATTTGAAACCTATACCATTTCGCTTCCACTGGGCTATATAGGGTACTTCTACTACTATATATTATATATAGGGTCCAATAAGGGTATTGATACTTAAAGATTTTAAAAAATACATAAGTAAGTCTTCAAAAGAAACCTCTTTCTCCAATCTCGAGAGCAGATGATATTGCATGTGGCATCCCCGCGCGAGGGAAAATGGCGGGAGCTGGCGCCTGCGTGGACCACCCCCGGCGACAAAACTTAGCGCCTCCAAACTACAACACTTGCATTCCGAACTAACAAGCTATTAACGGCCCACGGCTGGGCAAAGGTCCACTGTTTAAAAAACTTTCAAAACTTGGCCCACAGTTCGGTAAGTTTACTTATGACTTGGCCCTCTAAAAATCTCTTTTTAAATTAATTCCAAAAGTTTTCTTCTTCTTCTTAATTTGCTTTATGGCTTTCAGTAGGGTTCCAAAAGTTTTAATTTAGATTTAAGTTTTTTTAATAGAATTATCTTTGTCAATTTACTAATGAAAAATTTCTTTTTCTTTTTATTCTCTTTTAAAGAGCTGAGTCACTAATGTGACTATGTGGCTCTCGTAAGTTTACAAAAAAATTCTGATAAAAAAAAAAATATTAAAAAAAAACCTAAACTATTAAATTCTAATATGTGATGTCGTGAAATGGTTTATTATATTTTATTATTACCATCATTGACTTATATATTGTCATTTATATCGATGATTACCTACCACCCTACTGGCAAAGCCGTGCCGCCAAGCGATTTAGCGTTCCGGTACGATGCCGTGTTGAAACCACAGGGGCATGGCTTTAATAATAACCATACGCCTTCCAGGTTAGCCCGCTTCAGACTGCATCGTCACTTACCACCAGGTGAGATTGCAGTCAAAGACTAACTTGTATCTGAGTAAATAAATAAAACTAATAAGAAGTTTTGTAAGTTATAGTTAAAGACCTGGAGAGTGATATGAGCTACTTTTTATCCCGGATAATCGAAGAGTTCCCTGCACGGAATTTTAAAAAACCTGATTTCACGTGGACGAAGTCGCGGGCATCAGCTAGTATTTCATATTTGAGGACGTCCGCGTGGAATTAGGTTTTTTAAAAATCCTGTGGGAACTCTTTGATTTTCCGGGATAAAAAGTAGCCTGTCACTCTCCAGGTCTTTATCTATACTCATGCAAAAAATCACGTCAATCCGTTGCACCGGTGCGACGTGATTGAAGGACAAACCAACAAACAAACACACTTTCGCATTTATAATAAGAGTACTGGGTTTTTTAAAAATCCCGTGGGACCTCTTTGATTTTCCGGGATAAAAAGTAGCCTATGTCACTCTCCAGGTCTTTATCTATACCCATGAAACCCAATCTGTCACCGGTGCGACGTGATTGAAGGACAAACCAACAAACCAACAAACAAACACACTTTCGCATTTATAATAAGGGTACTGATTCCGATTATAAAATCGTCTCTACCCAAATATTCCGTATTTGAAACCTATACCATTTCGCGTCCACATTTCAGCATTCCCTTTTGTGTTTGAAGTCTAAAGTGAAAAAGAAATCCATAGAGCCGCCTTTGAACCCGACAATCGAATGTTGGCACAATTTTATCTTTTTTTATCTTTTCTCTTTCTTTTCTTTTACGTTTTATCTTTAGCTTTCGCCGACGTTAATGTAGGAATGAATGAAATGTGTACATCTTTTACTCTTTGAATACTGAGGCTATGTATTTTTAAACGAACGCTGGAAGGATGAAAACCTACTGAACCTACTTATTTTGTTTTAGGGGTCCGTAGTAAAATAAAGCGACATGTGGCCTAGTTGTAACGACCCGTCATATCATACGTAATGGGTTACGGTTCTGTAGAAATTCTGTCATTGTCCTTTAAATGTTCAAAATGGCAGCTGCGTGAAAGTTTTCTTAATAGGGTCTCGGACTGTAGTATTAAAGTAGTAAAAAAGTGTAGACAAAACGTCACATAGGTATGAGTGACAGAGACAACGCTCTACAATGCCTTACGTTTACCACTTCGATAAAATATGGCGGCTTCAAAACAGCTGTTTGTTTGGCGGTAATTACTAATTACGGACCTATACGGATCCCAAATTGTATAATTCATCATCATCATCATCAACCAATAGACGTCCACTGCTGGACATAGGTCTCTTGTACGGACTTCCACACGCCACGGTCTTGCGCCGCCTGGATCCAGCGGTTCCCAGCGACTTTTCTGATGTCGTCCGTCCACCTAGTGGGGGGTCTTCCAACGCTGCGTCTTCCGGTGCGAGGTCGCCATTCCAGCACATTAGGACCCCAACGTCTATCAGTTGTACGAACTATGTGCCCTGCCTATTGCCACTTCAGCTTCGCAACCCGTTGAGCTATGTCGGTTACTCTAGTTCTCCTACGGATCTCCTCATGTCTGATTTGATCACGTAGAGAAACTCCGCACATAGCTCTCTCCATCGCCCGCTGAGTGACTCTGAGCTTTCTTATGAGGCCCATAGTTAGCGACCATGTCTCGGGTCCATATCATCATTGTATAATTATTTCGCTTTATTCTTGAAAAAGATCTGAGTTTACTCTAATTTATTCTAATCGCATCTAAAATAGTTTTCTTCAATAAACAAATAAGTGCATTGAGATGCACTAGTTTGACAAGCCGACATGTCTTGCCCACGCCAGAACTTTATAATACACAATCGTGAACTGTAAATAAAGATATTGGCGACGTTCCAGCGCACCACTTGTAGACAGTGTTGAACGAACAAATGACGAAGGAGCTTACTATGTTGTTAGCTCAACGGGTAAAGGAGTGGACTGAAAACCAAAAGGTCGACGGTTCAAACCCCGCCCGTTGCACTATTGTCGTACCTACTCCTAACACAAGTCTGACGCTTAGTTGGAGAGGAAAGCAGAATATTAGTCACTAACCGATGCCCGCGACTTCGTCCGCGTGGAATTAGGTTTTTTAAAACTCCCGCGGGAACTCTTTAATTTTCCGGAATAAAAAGTAGCCTATGTCACTCTCCAGGGCTTCATCTATCATTAGACTATCATTAGACAAACAGACAGACAAACGATCTATACCCGTGCAAAAAATCACATCGATCCTTAGCTTCGTTGTGACGTGATTGAAGGACAAACCAACAAACTAACAAACAAACACACTTTCGCATTTATAGTATGGGTACTGATTTAACATGGCTATTATTGTTTAAAAAAATGTACTTATGTAAAGTTGAAAATACCTACTAATATATTTTGTTCATGAACACATTTTAATTTTGTTTTGCGTGATGTACCTACCTAACCAACAATTCACGGTTTTCAGATTTTACTTGTGCTATAAGAACTAATTACTTGAAAAATTTCATGATTCTAGGTCAACAGGAAGCACCCTATAGATTTTCTTGACAGACAGACGGGGCCAACGGACAGACGATCGATGGAAAGCGATCTCCCGGATCCGTTGTAAAAATGGGGGTGCCACAAGGTTCCATCTTAGGACCTTTTCTGTTCCTTATTTACATCAGTGACCTTCCTTACCTCGCTAAGGACAATTACGGGATAGTCTTGTTTGCTGATGATACATCACTTTTATTTAAAATCAATCGATACTTAACAACTTTTGATGAAGTAAACAATTCTCTCACCAAGTTAGTACAGTGGTTCGAAGCTAATAACCTGCTTCTCAACGGGAAAAAGACAAAGTGTATTAAATTCACTTTACCAAATGTTAAGCAGGTGAAAACCACTGTGCAACTTAATAATGAGGAATTAGATTTAGTGGATACCGCTATTTTTCTTGGAATACCGTTAGATGCAAAACTTCAATGGGGCTCTCATATAAATAACTTATCGAACAGACTTAGTTCTGCCGCATATGCGGTAAAAAAGATTCGCCAGTTGACAGACATAGAAACTGCGAGACTAGTATATTTTAGTTACTTTCACAGCATTATGTCATATGGTATATTATTATGGGGTAATGCTGCTGATATTAATTCTATTTTTGTGCTGCAGAAAAGGGCTGTTCGAGCCATATACAGTATGGGGCCACGAGAGTCGCTGAGAACTAAATTTAGGGAAGTTAAAATTATGACAGTGCATAATCAATATATTTTTGAAAATTTACTGTACGTACATAAAAACATAAATAAATTAAAAAAAAAAGTGACTGTCATAATATAAATACTAGAAATAAAAATAAACTTGTAATTCCCGCCTCTAGGCTCAGTAAAGTTAGCAATTCATTTGCTCGTAATTCCATACGTTTCTATAATAAGCTTCCAGAAGACATATTGGAGATGTCTCTCAACAAGTTCAAAGTTTTCATAAAACGTAAACTAATTGAAAAATCCTATTACAATGTAAAGGATTATTTAAATGATAAGCAAGCTTGGGAATGAGTTGCTTAACGACTTTGTGATAGTTCTAATAAGTTTCAATAATTTTGTAAAGTGGTGATAATAAAAAGAATACCCGGCTGAGTTTGTTGTGGGCTCTTCTCAGACCTGGGCGCGTTTGGAACCCTCGTAGCTTTAGTTTTAAGTTTGCGTTATAATTATCACCACTATATTATCTTACAAATCTAACACTGTACCAGACAATCAATAAGAGTAATTTATTACCTATTTTGAATAAATCATTTGACTTTGACTTTGACTTTGACAGACCACAAATTAATCCTATAAGGGTTCCTTTTTTCCTTTTGAGGTACGGAATTCTAAAAATGTATGAATAGTTGATTTGAATGTCTATGAACTATGAATAGCCCAAATTGTATGCGAGGAGACACAGAATAGGTACATTTACTATTGCAAAACTATATTTTTGGTCCCGCTGTGATAGCCTAGTGGTTAGGACGTCCGCATCCTAATCGGAGGTCGGGAGTTCGATCCCGGGCACGCACCTCTAACTTTTCGGAGCTATTTTTTTATCATTCCGATACAAGTTAGCCCTTAACTCCAATCTCACCTGGTGGTAGGTGACGATGCAGTGTAAGATGGAAGCGGGCTAACCTGGAAAAAGTATGGCAGTTTATATTAGTCCAATACACCTTTGGTTTCTACACGGCATCGTACCGGAACGCTTAATCGCTTGGCGGCACGGCTGTGCTGGTAGGGTGGTAACTAGCCAGGGCCGAAGCCTCCCATCAGACCAGACCAGAGAAATTATAAAATTCGAAACCCCTGCCAGGAATCGAACCCGGGACCTCCCACTAATAAAACCACAGCGCTTACCACTGCGCCAGGGAGGTCGTCGAAAATAAGCTATTGTGCTTTTTAAGTAATTAAATATCACTCGCTTTAACGGTGTAGAAAAACATCGTGAGGAAACCTGCATGCTAAAAGTTTTCCATAATGTTCTCAAAGGTGTGTGAAGTCTACAAAACCGCACTTGGCCAGCGTGGTAGACTGTGACAAAACCCTGCTCACTCTGAGAGGAGACCAGTCCCCAGATTTTGTAAGAAAAACGTATTCATCGTTATCGTAATCGTCAACAAATTCTGCCCTTTGATTGGTTGATTCGTTTACATTTTTTCACAGCCAATCAAAGGGCACAATTTGTTGACGATTACCTTATTTTGTTGATGATGAATACTTTTGTGACATTTTGACGTTAAATATCACTCGTGCCAAAGTTTTACAAACTTTTTACAAACAAGACGTAACAATAATGTAGAAATACAAAATATTACAATGTAACATTTTTACTTAGATACAATGTAAATAAACTAGAAGTGTCTAAAGTTTCAACGAATGTCATAAACTGCTTACGGCAGCCAAATAAAACGGCAAAGTTGCTGTACGAACTAATTGACTACATACACTACACTACATTGTAACCTTACTAAAGTGTTGCACGTTTGAGCTGTGCGATGTCAGTCAGTCAGCTTTTTCTTATATCACAATACCCTTATTATAAATGCAAAACGAATTTTCAAAATCGGTCCAGGCGTCTTCGAGTAATCGGGGAACATACATAAAAAATAAAAAAAATAAAAATAAAAAAAAAAGATTCCGACAAATTGAGAACCTCCTCCTTTTTTTGAAGTCGGTTAAAAATGTGTTTGTTTGTTGGTTTATTGGTGTGTCCTTCAATCACATCACAACGGAGCAACGGATCGACGCGATTTTTAGGGTTCCGTACCTCAAAAGGAAAAACGGAACCCTTATAGGATCACTTTGTTGTCTGTCTGTCTGTCAAGAAACCTGCAGGGTACTTCCCGTTGACCTAGAATCATGAAATTGGGCATGTAGGTAGGTCTTGTAGCTGACATTAGGGAAAAAATCTGAAAACCGTGAATTTGTGGTTATAGCACACACAAAAAAACTAATAATTAGGATTTTCAATTTTCGATGTAAGATAACTATATCAAGTAGGGTATCATATGAAAGGTATTCACCTGTGCATTCTAAAACAGATTTTTATTTATTTTTGTGCATCATAGTTTTTGAATTATCGTGCAAAATGTCGAAAAAATACGACTGTAGTACGGAAACCTCGTTGCGCGAGCCTGACTCGCACTTGGCCGGTTTTTTGCATGAGCATAATAATTAAAGACCTGGAGAATGACATAGGCTACTTTTTATCCCACCAGTGGCTCTACCGCGGTTGTTTGACAGCTACAATGTCACGATCGCAATCATCTCTGATTGGTTAATGCTCGCTCACTATTGGCCACAATGCATTGTTGCAACAAGAATCGCAAAAATTCAGCCAATCAGAACAATTGAGATAGTAATAATGATTGATGCAGGTTTTAGACAATCGCCCTACAGGTCCTACTAGGTAAGTTTAAGTTTAAGTTTAAGTTCTAGTTAGAACAATGGAAATTTACCTTTTTGATTGGACGCGCGGAACGGATATATACTTTGCTAGTCATACTGCAACTTGGTAATTGGATATGTACTAAGTTTGCAACTTAGCTACCTCATCCGAAATTCCAGTTAACGATTTAGTTAATTTACGTCATGTTTACTCCAAGATCTGGTTCGGGCTAATTCGATATAACAACGTTAGTTTTAGTTTAAAACCTGAAAGCAGTTTGAACTGTACCCGTAGTACAAGATTTTACGTCTCACCAAACCAAACCAAATTCGAGAGTCGAAATACTACCGCGTTACAGTAAACTGGATCTTAAGTGCCTTGTTTTAAAGCTCAAGTTTGTCTACACTTCTACAGCCAGCGCTCCAAGTGGAAACATTGCGAAATTAAAATCAGTGGCGTTGAATATTTGACTTCAATTCAAGGCTGTTTAGGTCCATTTTACTTTGATGTTATTGTGCTTCGACTCTCGAATTCTAGCAACGTTTGGTGCGACGTAAAATCTTATACTACGGGTACAGAATCGATTGCAATCATTTTTACACCGTATTATACAGGATATAACCAGAACGCTAGCAAAAACTTATCGTTATTATTATACTATCTAAACACAATCCAATACCAATAACCATTTGCCGCATTTTGTAGTTTTAGTGAATTAGCCTTTTTCAAACCCGCAATGTATAGCGTGCAAAACTCGGGTCAATGCCCCGCCTACACCGCGGTATTGACTCCGAGTGGCCCACTTACACAACGTTCGTTGACCTCTAGCGTAAGTCAAATGTTTTATTTGCAATATATCGTGATTTTTTACAAAACCACGGCTTTACAATTCTATAACATAAGGTAGAATTACAGGGATACGATTATGTTATTGAAACTAAAGCGAACTAGGCGCTGGATCAAGCGCGGCAAGCGCTACAAAGCTCAGATTTAGAGCGCATTTGTATCCACAATCGCTAGCAAAGGAGCTTACCCCAAATTTGAAGCTGTGCTGGTTTCTTGAACCGACTTTACAAAAAGGAAGTTTTTTTTTTTGATTCAGATACAAGTTAGCCCTTGACTGCAATCTCACCTGGTGGTAAGTGATGATGCAGTCTAAGATGATAGCGGGCTAACCTGGAAGGGGTATGGCAGTTTTTATTAAACCCATACCCCTTTGGTTTCTACACGGCATCGTACCGGAACGCTAAATCGCTTGGCGGCACGGCTTTCCCGGTAAGTTATCCATATTTGCCGCATAATACTTACCCACACTTTTCAACCTGGTTTTCAGCTATTTACGGGATGGCTCTGCCAAGTTATCAGCTTGATGCATTAGATTCGGTGGACCGTCGAGCCAGAAGACTCATTGGTGACGAAGTGCTGGTCAATTCTAAACATCAGCGCAAAATTGCCTGTCTATCGGTATTCTACAGAATATATTACGGAGTGTGCCGAAGAACTTTTCAACCTGGTTCCTCATTTACCGTTCTACTATCGTACCGCAAGGCATCACCAAGGTCTGCAGTCTGCACCCGTATGTAGTCGAAATTACACAGATACGTATGAAGCGATTTGCCTCCTCATTTCTAATTCGAACGAAGTCGGGGGTTCGATTCCGGCCACATACCTATACCTCTAACTTCTTGAAGTTATGTGCGTTTTACGAAATTAAATATCACTTGCTTTAACGGTGAAGAAAAACATCGCGTGGAAACCTTCTCATTTTCCGTTGAAACAGACAAATCTGTATGGTGTAGCATGCAGCTTGCGATATGCATTGCATGGGTATAGGAGAGTGACATAGTACTTCAATCCCGGGAACTCAATAAGTTCCCACGGGATTTTTAAAACCATATTGACTTATATATTTACCTGCCGCACTGTTTTTGCGACGCACTCTTTCCTCAATCGCATTTGTCATCAATTTAATACGCTTCATCAGAAAGATCGACAGCTAAATATTTTTAATTCTACGACAACCTGCTTTCGTCGTAACGTCATTATCTCCCTACGAAAGGGAGCTAATTAATCAGTTTGTAATGAGACTTAACCGATTTAACGTGCTAATTCCTTATTACATTTTGCTTTACTTTACTGCCTTTTAAAGTCATAACATCATTGTACCTAAATCTTTTGTACTAGCCAGTTGTTAACGTTTATGCTATGTGTCCTTTAGTTATAAATCCTTTTGTATGTAAATACTTGTGTATGTGTAAATGTTGTTGGTTAGTCAAATAAAATAAAATAAAATAAAAAATATATTACTTCGTAAGGACAGAGCCATTGAACAAGCAAAATGGCACCCACTCATTGGTCCTAAAATGTTTATTTAGCAACAATGCAACCTCAGTGACGTTTGGATTTCAAACGGGTCGTTCATTAGTATCTAAGAGGTGGCGCTGATCTATTTAATTCCAAAAGCGTGAAAATTTTTGTTTCCAATCGTGTAACTCCACGCGTACGAAGTCAGCTAGTTATTAATAAACACGCCATGTTTGCATTAAGAACAAAATTATTTTAATTACTAGTTCATTAATAAATCAGACACCCTGGAATCAGGCCAGAAACGTCGTAAAGTGTGTGGTAATTCCGTTTGTCACGCGATTACTTGAATGCGACGTATTTACTTACCTACTTGTATTTTTACAAAAATAAACTAATTAAAATAGAATTTTAAAATAAATTGTTCTCTAACACGCGCAAATATAACAAAATAGATTTTTTGTTATACTTACACTATTGTTGCCAGTAGGTACCTACTTGACAGTATTGTTGTCCTGCGAATAAGCCCATTTATATCTCAGTAAGACCAAAACTTTATGACGAAGAGACACTCAGCGGACGATGGAGAGAGCTATGCTTGGAGTTTCTCTACGTGATCAATGAGGAAATGAGGAGATCCGTAGGAGAACTAGAGTAACCGACATAGCTCAACGGGTTGCGAAGCTGAAGTGACAATGGGCAGGGCACATAGTTCGTACAACCGATAGACGTTGGGGTCCCAAGGTGCTGGAATGGCGACCTGCACCGGAAGACGCAGCGTTGGAAGACCCCCCACTAGGTGGACGGACGACATCAGACGAGTCGCAGGGAGCCGCTGGATCCAGGCCGCGGCGCGGCGCAAGACCGTGGCGTGTGGAAGTCCCTACAAGAGACCTATGTCCAGCAGTGGACGTCTATTTGTATTTGTATTTATTTATTTATTAAAGAAGAATATTCGCAGGTTACAACAAATTTGGTGCATTCATAAACTTTAAATAAGTTTTTCCGTACACCAGTGCCGTCGACAGTCGATAGGTACCTACACGTAACATTAATTTATTGTTATACTTAATACTTAACAGCTAACTAACAATTACTTAATATAAACTAACAACATTAAGCTAAATGTGGGTTATTTTAAACTTACTATACATTAAAAAATTATTTTAAACTTAATATACATAATAGGTAAAAAACACAATCATTTATATAATGTAGGTAGGTAAGGTATTGGTTGATGATGATGATGATGAAGACCAAAACTTTGACAGATATAATTTTTTTCGTACACGTATAAAAACAAAAAAAACAAAATGACTGCCACACAGATAGTAAGTGGATTGGGCCCAAGTTTAGAGTGTACATGTACTTAAAAATAGTTGTTATATAAGTGTTTAAAATATCGCTAGTTCATGTCCGGACACACTGTATATTCTGTGCCCTGAAGAGTGTAAAATAGGGATGTAAAATTTGTGTAGTCCACCGGACGAAGTCGCGGTATAAGCTAAGTAGTAGGACCTTCATGTGAAAAAAATAGTAATATTATGAAGATTTCAAAGTAAAGACTGATAAAGTGTTAAAACTTAAAAATGTTTCAAAAACAAATCCTCCCGGTACTGGCAGCCATTAACGTGAATTCCCTCTGAGTGCCTCTCGACCGTTTCACCTAATACCTCTGTCGACATAGGTACCCTGAACTGTGTGCAGAGAGATGTAATACCACTAGAAGAGCAAACCTGTGCAAATAGCCCTTTCAAAATCACAAAGAAAGAAAAATCTAAATATATAAAACGAAAAGGTGACTGAGTGACTGACTGACTGACTGACTGATCTATCAAAGCACAGCTCAAACTACTGGACGGATCGGGCTGAAATTTGGCATGCAGATAGCTATTATGACGTAGGCATCCGCTAAGAAAGGATTTTTGAAAATTCAACCCGTAATGGGGTGAAATAGGAGTTTGAAATTTGTGTAGTCCACGCGGACGAAGTCGCGAGCATAAGCTAGTCTATCTGTGTGTATTTATAAAATTCTAAGTCCTGACTGACTGATCAACGCACAGCCTAAACCGCTGGTCCTAGAGACTTAAATTTTGGAGCGTGTGTTCTTTGTAACGAGTAGGTAGTAGGTATCCCCTAGGAAAGGATTTTTCATAATTCCACCCGTAAGGGGGGTAAATAGGGGATGGAAGATTATATGAAAGTCTATTATTTTTAAAGTTACATCGATAAAAATTTGTATTCAGGCTTTCGGTTAAGGCGGAGTTTGTTGTAGGCTCTTCTCAGACCTGGACACGTTTGGAACCCTCGTAGCTTTAGTTTTAAGTTCAGGTAATAATTATCACCACTATATCTTATAAACCCAATAACCAACCATCAAAAAGAGTAATTTATTACCTATACTAGCTGATGCCTGCGACTTTGTCCGCGTGGATTTACATTTATGAAAAACCTGCGGGAACTCTGTGATTTTCGGGATAAAAAGTTGCTTATGTGTTAATCCAGAGTATAATCTATCTCCATTCCAAATTTCATCGAAATCCGTTCAGCCGTTTTTGCGTGATTGACTAACAAACATCCAAACATCCACACTTTCACATTGATAATATTAGTAGGACTAGCTTATGCTCGCGACTTCGTTCGATAACGACTAACGATTCTTCGACGATATAAAGAGGCTGGCGGGAAGTGGCTGGATGAGGAAGGCTGAGGACCGGGTGTGGTGGCGCTCTTTAGGGAAGGCCTATGTTCAACACTGGACGTCCACAGGCTGATGATGATGATGATGATAATGAAATAAATATTAGTGTGAAAAAATATATATATAATTTATATACATAAATGTATTGTATGTATATGAAAAAGCTGTGATAGCCTATGCGGTAGGACGTCCGCCTTCTGATCGGAGGTTGGGGGTTCGATCCCGGGCACGCACCTCTAACTTTTCGGAGCTATGTGCGTTTTTAATAATTAAATATCACTTGCTTTAATGGTGAAGGAAAACATCGTGAGGAAACCTGCATGCCTGAGACTTCTCCATAATGTTCTCAAAGGTGTGTGAAGGCTACCAATCCGCACATGGCCAGCGTGGTAGACTATGGCCAAAGCCCTACCCACTATGAGAGGAGACCCGTGCTCTGTTGTGAGCCGGTGATGGGTTGATCATGATGATGATTGTATGTATCAACTTTAACGAGATCTGAGAGCATCATAACTAAGCACGAAGAAATCCAATTTTCGGAACTTTGCTACTCTAGTAACGTCAACTCTCTACCTCGTCTAACTGTCCGCACGAAGCAGTGGTATGAAACTGTTCTAAGAAGATTAAGCTATTTAGAACATCACTACGAGCTCAAAATGTACCTATTATCAAATAGAGTACCTATTTCTAAACACGACCTCTGCGGCTTAGTGGAATACGATTTCTTTTTAAACTATACAATGGTGATATTACCGCTAACTTTCTTTACTTTTTCTACAACCGCACCGCGCGCCACCGTAAGCAATTTCACCCTCATCACCTAAGGATATTAATTTGAGCCTCAATAGCTCAACCGGTATAGGAGTGGACTGAAAACCGAAAGGTCGACGACGGTTCAAATCCCGCCCGTTGCACTATTTTCGTACCTACTCCTAGCACAAGCCTGACGCTTAATTGGAGGGGAAAGGGGAATATTAGTCATTTAATATGGCTGATATTCTTCAAAAAAAAAATTCAGTGTTAAACTCCGCAACGCGTATAAATCCGAAAACTTAGAGATGCATGCCCGGGAACGAACCCCCGACCTTTCGAAAAGAGGGCCGACATCTTAGCCACTAGGCTACTAACGCTATTAGTATATACCTAATAGCTTATGCCTGCGAATTCGTCCTAGTGGACTACACCAATTTCAAATCCACCACCTGGGTGTCTGGTGCACTTCGACCGTCCGCTGCGCCAGATCCTTCTTTCCACGCACGTGCAAACTGCGGAACCAACTCCCATCGGCGGTGTTCCCACTAGATTATTCAAGGGGTTATTCAAGGGGCAGACTAACAAATTACTGAAAGGCCGGCAACGCATTTCCTCTGGTGCTGCAAACGTTCATGGGTGGCGATAATCACTTAACATCAGGTGACCCGCCTGCTTGTTTGCTCGCTCGCATTTGGCCAGCGTGGTGGACTATGGCCGAAACCCTTCTCATTCTGAGAGGAGACCCGTACTCTGTAGTGGGCCGGATAGGTTCAAATGACGATGGATGGTGATGATTTCTATTTTCAAATGAAATCAATTAAACTACCTTCGCAAATAGAATTTCTCTAATTTATTTGTTCTAAAAACGTGCGAACTTCTAAAACTATAAAATCCTAACAGTCATTAATCTAAACTAAAACGAGTGAAGTAAAAAAGGAACTAAAACAGAAGAAAGCAAACAAAAGTAAAAAGAACTTGCTTTGTCCATTTATTCCGGTTACTTTAAAACAAAATAAAGTTAAATTAAATAGAGAACATATTTACCGTCCACGGAATTCAGAATTGGTGTAGAAATAGTAAAAGTCAAAGTCAAATGATTTATTCAAAATGTATATAAAAATGAATCGCTAAATGTGTTGCTCATCGCAAATCTCGAGAACAGCTGAACCGATTTCGCTAATTCTTTTTATAATATTCCTTGAAGTACGAGGATGGTTCTTACGGAGAGAAAAATTTAAAAAATTGCCTGAAAAAGAATCGACTGTTAGGCGGTACGAAGTTCGGCGGGGCAGCTAGTAGGTAATAAATTACTCTTTTTGATAGTCAGATGTTGGATTTGTAAGATATAGTGGTGATAAATTATTAAAAAAACTTAAAACTAAAGCTAACAGGGTTCCAAGCGCGCCCAGGTCTGAGAAGAGCCCACAACAAACTCAGCCGGGTATTCTTTTTATTATCACCACTTTACAAAATTATTGAAACTTATTAGAACTATCACAAGCCGTTAAGCAACTCATTCCCAAGCTTGCTTATAAATAATGCATTTAAATAATCCTTTACATTGTAATAGGATTTTTCAATAAGTTTACGTTTTACGAAAACTTTGAACTTGTTGAAAGACATCTCCAATTTGTCTTCCGGAAGCTTATTATTAAAACGTATGGAATTACGAGCAAATAGGTATTTTAAAAACCTTATTTATCTCGGAAAATCAAAGAGTTCCCAGGGGGTTTTTGAACATCGCAGACCAAAATACAATTTGTATTTCCCGAAAGTCAAGAACACATTTCTATATTTTGCAACGTCATGCAGCCATTTCAGTAAAAATGAGAATTATTCATACCCGCCGTAATACATATTACACAAAATTCGCGAGCTGCCAAGCCGGGATAACAATGTTTTGTGACGTCTCCCGAGATGATGCACGAGCCATATGCAGCCGCTAAATGTATAACAAAATGTATGTTTGTAACATCGATATACGAGTAAATGACAAGATATGGTCAAGCGAACAAAATTTTTCACGGTTTAGAAACCAAATAAATCAGCGCCACCTCGATACTAATGAACGACCCGTTTGAAATGCAGACGTCACTGAGTTGCATTCTTTGAGTCGGTGCCATTTTGTTTAATTACCCTGTCCATACAAAGTAATCCATACTAATATTATAAATGCGAAAGTGTGTCTGTCTGTCTGTCTGTCTGTCTGCTAGCTTTTCACGGCTCAATCCTTCAACCGATTTTGACGAATTTTGGTACAGGGACAGCTTGCATCCCGGGGAAGGACATTGGCTACTTTTTATCCCGGAAAATCAAAGAGTTCCCACGGGATTTTTAAAACCTAATTCCACGCAGACGAAGTCGCGGGCATCATCTAGTATCATTATATTTCTTGCTAGGTCGTCACAATATTATGCCTGACATGTCTCTTTCGAGTTTAATAGCTTGCCCAATGCTACTGACTCCAAAATCCGTGGGAAAATGTAGAAAGGAGCAAGTGAGATCAGTATCGTAGTATGCGGCACTGCGGTATCCATGCAACTATCAATGTTGGTTGTCAACTTAGAATAAACTCGTTGGTGCAGATTTCAATTTCGCGCGCTGCTCTCCTGGGAGGTGCTTAGGGGTGTCACCTGCGAGAATAATCTATATATATAAAATTCAAAGTCCTGAGTGAGTGAGTGACTGACATATATATCAACGCACAGCCTAAACCGCTGGTCCTAAAGACATGAAATTTAGAGGGTCTATTCTTTGTAAAGAGTAGATATCCACTAAGAAAGGATTTTTCGAAATTCCACCCCTAAGTGGGTTAAATGGGGGATGGAAGTATGGCCTCGTGTCATAGACGTCCTCGCCAAGGCTCGGCCGTCTAACTCACACCCGACCAGAAAATGCTTACTTCCCGGTCTCGTGCAGTAATGTACTATTGATTTTGAAGGAAAAACCTAAAATATTTTAAGAAACTAGACGTTGCCAACCCTGAGGTGTAGTGCAGCGTGTCGCTGTTGGCAGATAAGCAGTTTCTGATGACATTTCACCCGCGGCATCTCATAATGTCTTTACCATTCCCACGTACCCACTACAGAGTGAACTAGAGTGAGGAAACTCTCGGTTTGATCCTGATGGACAACTTTTTTTTTTAATTTATAGACTAGCGCTTGGCTGCAATCAGACCTGGTGGCAAGTGATGATGCAGCTTCAGATGGAGCGCGTTTGCCTAGAAGATGCCTATTCACTCTTGACTTGAAGGTACCCATATTATAATTGGAGGGGGAAACAACTGTCAAATATCAGCCTAGGGATGACGTGAAATTATACCTACCTATAAGTAGTATGACGACCTCCCTGGCGCAGTGGTAAGCACTGTGGTCTTATTAGTGGGATGTCCCGGGTTCGATTCCTGGCAGTGCAGTGGTTAGAAATTTTATAATTTCCGTGGCTAGTTACCACCTTACTGGCAAAGCCGTGCCGCCAAGCGATTTAGCGTTCCGGTACTATGCCGTGTAGAAACCAATAAAGCATGGGTTTAATCAAAACTGCCATACCCCTTCCAGGTTAGCCCGCTTCCATCTTAGACTGCATCATCACTTTCCACCAGGTGAGATTGTAGTCAAGGGCTAACTTTTTTCTAAACTAGCTTAAAACAATTTGAATGGAAGAAAGAAAAACGTTTATTTTTTAAAGCTGTATTACCAGTTAGGTTATCCCGGCGCCTCTCAAAAGACCTCAAGTAGAAGAAGCGCTGGAATAAAGTAGGTTTCAAACCCCTATTTCAAAAATATTGTCTTAGCGGATGCCTACGTCATAATAGCTATCTGCATGCCAAATTTCAACCCGATCCGTCCAGTAGTTTGAGCTGTACGTTGATAGATCAGTCAGTCAGTCAGTCACCTTTTCCTTTTGTACATTTAGATGAATGAATGAATTTATTTATAGTTCATTTAACTAAACTAAGCTAGATAGAGCAACAAAGTAACTTTACCATAATATAAAACATATTGTAATTGAATTTTCTTTACGTGAAAAGTCAAACCCGAGGCTCGATGCCAAATTTCACCAACTACATAGCTTTTCCAAGGCTTTTCCATTTTTTAGGTCAATTAAAAAAGTAGGAAACAGGTTAGGTTATTAATAGAGGCGACTCGCAAAGCTCGGATGTGGATTACATAGTGGAAAAACTCATAACACTTTGGAAACTGGACATTAAAGCAACCCCGAATAGCGAAATATTAGGGTCTGACTATTTTCCTTTTGTATGGAAAACCGTAACGTTCATCCAACGACGTTAGGGTGAAGTTACACGATCTGTACCATGCCACGCGATGCGTTAGGCTGGGGGCACACGATGCGTTGCGGCGCCGTTATTTGACAGTTGTTTTCCTTCAAGTCAAGAGTGAATAGGCATCTTCTAGGCAAACGCGCTCCATCTGAAGCTGCATCATCACTTGCCACCAGGTCTGATTGCAGCCAAGCGCTAGTCTCTAAATTAAAAAAAAAAGTTGTCCATCAGGATCAAACCGAGAGTTTCCTCACTCTAGTTCACTCTGTAGTGGGTACGTGGGAATGGTAAAGACATTATGAGATGCCGCGGGTGAAATGTCATCAGAAATCAGTTGCGTTGGCGGTGCGGCGCCGCTGCGTCATCCTACATAGAAATCGCTGTACCATGCCACGCGATGCGTTAGGCTGGGGGCACACGATGCGTTGCGGCGCCGCACCGCATATATTTCACCGCATCAGCGGGCACACGAGTGGTGCGGCCTCTGTGGTGCGGCGCCGCAACGTTGTTATGTCGCAGCGGCGCCGTAGCAGCGTTGGACAGTGTCCTTCCTTGTGACGCATCAACAACTGAGCGATGCCGCTCCGATCGCCGCCTCGTCTCGGTGGTTGCGGCGGCGGTGCGGCGCCGGAGCGCATCGTGTGACATGCCACAGATATTTCTACGTAAGCCGAACGCAGCGAAACCGCTCAGCCCCCCAATTGTGTAAGAATAATCATTTCATGGCTATCGCAATCGTCAAGAAAATCTGCCCGTTGATTGGCTCATCGATGTATTGATGGATTGGCTGTGAAAAAATGTAATCAGCGAATCAACCAATCAAAGGGTAGAATTTCTTGACGATTGTGATAGCGATGAAATGGTTATTCTTTTACAATCGGGGGCCGGAGCCGCACGCCGCCGCAACGTGTGCCCGCGCTCTTACGTCGTGCGGCGCAGCACCGCACGCGCAACGGACTTGGGACCGAGGCGAGGCGGGGAGGGGCGGTGCGTTGCGACAGACAGTCTGACGGACAAGTGCAATAATTAAGAGCTCGCTTCGCTCAGTCAATAATGTACTGTACAGTTGTATGTTTAAAAAATGTTGCTTTCAAAAATTACACATATATTTTGTAGCAGTAAAAACACTGCAATGTTTTTGACAGCTACCAGCCTTAGAAGAGCTCGCATGCCTCTACAAATTCAAGTAGGCCTCGGGCCTCGTCTAGGCATAAGACAATGATTTGAACATTTACACGTATTTACTAATTAATTATCAAAACCATGGATCCTCCGAGTCCAGAACGTCAAGCTAGTGATATAGAAGTCCAGAAGAAAATGGAGGACGAACATTTACGATTACAGAGACAAGTAACTATATATTTTAAGCTTATTTCGTGGTTTTATTATAACTAGCTGATGCCCGCGACTTCGTCCGCGTGGAATTTGGTTTTTAAAAATCGCGTGGGAACTCATTGATTTTTCGGGTTAAAAAGTAGCCTATGTCACTCTCCAGATCTTTATCTATACCCATGCAAAAAATCACGTCAATCCGTTGCACCGTTGCGACGTGATTGAAGGACAAACCAATAAACCGGCAAACAAACACACTTTCGCATCATCAATCAATCAATCAATACTTATAATAAAACTGTAACCGGTCCAATTCTGTACATTGAAGATATTTTGAAACTTTTTTTGTGAGGGCACTCTATAATCGATACTGAACCCAAAACTGTAATTTTTTTCATTTTTGTCTGTCTGTCTGTCGGTCTGTCTGTCTGTCTGTCTGTCTGTCTGTCTGTCTGTCTGTCTGTATTACGGCCGCGCATCACGCTGAAACTACTGAATGGATTCCAATGAAACTTGGTACGATTTGAGGTCATACTATGAGGAAGAACATAGGATACTTTTTATCCCGAAATTCAACATAGTTCCCTTAGGAGAGGGGATGAAAGTTAAAATGTATACTGAGTTGTAATTCATTAACGCGTAGTCCGATTTCATTAATTCTTTTTTGTTAGAAAGGGGATATTTTAAAGATTGTTCCGTAAATAGTTCAAGGTCATCGGTTTTTAACCGACTGTCAAAAAGGAGGTGGTTCTTTTTTCTACATCGATTTTTTTGAGGTTTCTGGACCGATTTGCATTTTTTTTTTTTATTAGCAGAAGAAGTTTTCGTGGTGGTTCCATAAAAAATTCTGGATCCAACTCCTTAATCTTGATGCTGCAGGGTTACTGCCCACCTAAGTTATCAAGATTCAGGAAGTGTTCATAGGGAATTCACATTGTAGGTACCAAGCAACGACTTTATTCTCAGACTTCAAGTCCCAGCTCCTCAACCCTGACGATGTAGGGTACAGCACTCCTAAACTATAATGATTCAGGAACTGCGGATGGTACAAAATTATTTTAGGTACCAAGCATAGGCTACATAATTAAACTTCGGATTCCAACTCCTCAATCCTGATGCTGCAAGGTACTGAACTCCTAAATCGTGGGGATTTGAGAATTTCTGATAGTGAATTGATATTTAAAAAAAAAATTAAAAAATTTGAATCGACTGTTAGGCGGAACAAAGTTCGCCGGGTCAGCTAGTTTATAATAAGGGTATAAGGGATGGATGGGTTTAAACTAGCAAGTTTGTGGAATCCAGTGGTAGAGTTATGCAAACCAGCAGGGCGATTGTCTAAAACCTGCATCAATCATTATTACAATCTCAATTGTTCTGATTGGCTGAATTTGTGCGATTCTTGTTGCAACAATGCATTGTGGCCAATAGTGAGCGAGCATTAACCAATCAGAGATGATTGCGATCGTGACATTGTAGCTGTCAAACAACCGCGGTAGGGCCACGGGACAGCATCGTACGACATCAAAAGTTAGTAGTGACGTTGTGAGTATATTTTGCCGGACAGCTCGTGAAGTTCCAGCGAAAAGAACAAGAAAGAGGGTAGTTTGCTACTGCCCTTCACAGCTCAACCTTCATCTCTCAGCAGCACCGCAGTCCCGTCGGCGGCGGTAATCATTTAACATCAGGTGACCCGCACGCTCGTTTTTTTTAGGGTTCCGTACCTCAAAAAGAAAAAGGGAACCCTTATAGGATCACTTTGTTGTCTGTCTGTCTGTCTGTCTGTCTGTCGGTCTGTCAAGAAACCTACAGGGTACTTCCCGTTGACCTAGAATCATGAAATTTGGCATGTAGGTAGATCTTATAGCTGACATTCGGGGAAAAATCTGAAAACCGTGAATTTGTGGTTACATCACACAAAAAAAATTAAATTGTGGTCATGAACAAATATTGCTATTTTCAACTTTCAAAGTAAGATTACTATACCAAGTGAGGTATCATATGAAAGGGCTTTACCTGTTCATTCTAAAACAGATTTTTATTTATTTTTAGGCATAATAGTTTTTGATTTATCGTGCAAAATGTCGATAAAATATGATTGTAGTACGGAACCCTCAGTGCGGGAGTCTGACTCACACTTGGCTGGTTTTTTTTTAAATAATCAAACAAACAAACTGTTCCAGGTTCGCATGATACAGACCGACCGGCTGCACCGCTCGCTGGGAGTCCACCCTCAGTTCCGCCGACAAGATCACCTGTTGCGCACTCTTAAGAAGGAGTACCTCAACCTTTATAAGGACCTTAAGGTATACATCACTGGCTGATGCCCGCGACCTCATCCACCTAGGTTTAGGTTTTAAAATCCCGTGGGAACTCATTTCCCACAACCCCATTTTCAACACTTTTCGGGATAAAAGTAGCCCCCATGTCCTCTCCAGGGTCTTTAATCTATTCATCCAAAATATCACTTCAATTGGTTGCTCAATTGCGGCGTGATTGAAGAACAAACTAAATAACCAATAAACACTTGAAAATAAAAATTAAATTAATTTATTTCATACTAGGTGATGCCCGCGAGTTCGTCCGCGTGAGTTTCGATGTTTGAAAATCCCGTGGGAACTCTTTGATTTTCCACTAATATTAAAAATGCGAAAGTCTGTCTATCTGTCTGTCTGCTAGCTTTTCACGGCCCAACAGTTCACCCGATTTTGATGAAATTTGGTACAGTAAATTCGTAAGCATCCCGGGGAAGGACAGCTTACTTTTTATCCCGGAAACTTGAAGAGTTCCCACGGGATTTTTATAATCCTAAATCCACACACACGAAGTCGCGGGCATCATCTAGTCTTCTATAAATGGGTTATCAATAAATCAGTTTGTCGATTCCAGATAGCAAGATCAGGAGCACACAAGAAGAATGACAAGAAGATGAAAAACAATCTGACGCGAGCCCTCCTATCACGGACCCAACACGAAGAAGAATGTGAAGGTAAATAACTTAGAATAGAGACTAAAGCACTGAAATTGACATATTTTCTTCATATTTTCAGAAAGACTGACTCTAATGGAGCAAGTAGAGGAATTGTTGCAGCGAAAGAATAAAGAGTTACTTCAAATAAATAGCAAAGTCATAGCGAATAATGGAGAGGCGAGTTCAGTAACTTGTTGTAACTTAGTTTGTTTCAAGTATACTTAGTTTTTGTTTTAAATTATAGTATGGTTTTTATATTTAACTAGCTTATGCTCGCGACTTCGTCCGCGTGGACTACAAAATTTCAAAACCCTATTTCACCCCCTTAGGAGTTGAATTTTCAAAAATCCTTTCTTAGCGGATGCCTACGCCATAATAGCTATCTGCATGCCAAATTTCAGCCCGATCCGTCCAGTAGTTTGAGCTGTGCGTTGATAGATCAGTCAGTCAGTCAGTCAGTCAGTCAGTCAGTCAGTCAGTCAGTCACCTTTTCCTTTTATATATTTAGACTATAGAAAGTATACTTTACTTTATAAAATAAGCTTAAATCTAAATCAAAAGTTTAAAAAAACAACATTAAATTTAAAACTAAAATAAATTAAATCCATACTCCATACTAATATAATAAATGCGAGTGTGTCTGTCTGTCTGTCTGCTGGCTTTTCACGGCTCAACCGTTTAACCGATTTTGATGAAATTTGGTACAGAGATAGCTTGCATCCCGCGAAGAACATAGGCTACTTTTAATCTAGGAAAATCAAAGAGATCCCACGGGATTTTTAAAAACCTAAATCCACGCGTACGAAGTCGCGGGCATCATCTAGTCAAATATAAAACCTCATAGAGACCACCGCAGCGAGGCATGCTGGCAGGCAGTCAGTCAGTCACCTTTTCCTTTTATACATTTAGACGACAGAATCGGCGCCAGTGGCGCTCTCCCGTGCAGTTGGCTATAACCAACTCCCATCGGCGGTGTTCCCACTAGATTATAACATGGGGTTATTCAAGGGGCGGACCAACAAATTCCTAAAAGGCCGGCAACGCATCGGCGGCTCCTCTGGTGCTGCAAATGTTCATGGGCGGCGGTAATCACTTAACATCAGGTGACCCGCCTGCTCGTTTGCTCGCTATATCTATTTTAAAAAAAAAACCTCCATCCGTGGCCGAAATTCGTTTGGGAGAACATTAAGTAGTATTATTATATAGAAGACAGCGCAAAAATAGAACTGTCTATACATCAACAGCTAGAAGTACGCAGAGGTGTCAGTGAGAACAGACTGCAGTCCGCGGAGAACAAGCTCGAAGTGGCAATGTGGAGATTCAACGAGGTGCAGTGCGAGAATAAGAAGATTCGACAGGAGATTGAGCACATGCTCAATGACAGGTAAGAAAAAGGCTAGCTAAATGAATAAGCTATGAGAGTGGTTTACTAAGACATTGAAATTATGAATATACTTAATAATAAATTTTGACATAAGTACTATAAATAAATCAACACTAATAAAAACTAAATATTGACTACTTGAATTGACATTAAATAAAATATTAAATAATAAGAATAATATTATAGATTGATTAATATTGTAATACCTGCTTTATCTTTAACTATTCTTGTGTTAACTATAGTCATATTTTGTCATGAATTATTGTAACAAATAAAAATGCTTGTACCTAATTAACTATAAAATTAATGTAACTTTTGAAGTATCGATTGGAAATAAAGGCTTTATTTATTTTTATTTTTATTTATTTATGATAGTGGTTAGGAGGTCCACCGCTTAATCGGAAGTCGGGAGTTCGATCCCGGGCACACCTCTAACTTTTCGGAGCTATGTGCGGTTTAAGTTATTAAATGTCACTTACTTCAACGGTGAAGGAAAACATCGTGAGGAAACCTGCATACCTGAGAGTTTTCCATAATGTTCTCAAAGGTGTGTGAAGTCTGCCAATCCGCACATGGCCAGTGGGTAGACTATGGCCCAAACCCTTCTCACTCTGAGAGGAGACCCGTGCTCTGTAGTGAGCCGGCGATGATTTGATCATGATGATGATGAAATGAAGCTGTGACAAACACACACACGAGTGATCCTATAAGGATTCCCTTTTTTATTTGGATGTACGGAATCTTAAAAATAAAAAAAACTTCGTCCAAATCTTTTTTACAGAGCACTCTTCAACCAATCATGGACGAAAATGATGTCAGCTCTGGACAAAGGCAAGAAGTTCCTAACGGATCTATTCGAGTCGTCCACCCTGGCGTACGACCAGAGAGACGAGTGGTGCTCCAAACTCAAGTCTGTTCAGGAGAAGGGGAAAGTTGATCAGATGGTACAAATTCAGGTGAGCGAAATTCCCCATTAACTTCAGATCCAAACCCTTTGCGATTTTTTTTTAAATAAAAAGAATATTAGCCATGTTAAATGGCTAATATTCCTGTTTCCTCTCCAAATAAGCTTCAAGCTTGAGCTAAGAGTAGGTACGACAATCGTGCAACAGGCGGGGTTTGAACCGTCGAACTTTCGGTTTTCAGTCCACTCCTTTACCAGTTGAGCTATTGAGGCTCTAAAAGGCTTTTCTGGAGACGCAGCGCGTTGCGCATCGCGTGGTGTGTTGCGTCTCTTGTCGTACTACGCCATATAACAAGCAAACGCTTCTGCATAAACTCTCTCATACTTGACCATAATGTTTGAGCGACGCGTCGCGTCTCGAAAGAAAGAGCCCTTAAGCGAGTCGAACATGGTTACAAACAATAGGCATTATAAGAAAGCTCAGAGTCACTCGGCAGGCAATGGAGAGAGCTATGCTTGGAGTCTCTCTATGTGATCAAATCAGAAATGAGGAGATCCATAAGAGACTTAGAGTACCGACATAGCTCAACGGGTTGCGAAGCTGAAGTGGCTATGGGCAGAGCACATAGTTCGAAGAACTGAATAGACGTTGGGTTCTAAGGTGCTAAAATTGCAACCTCGCACTAGAAAGCGTTCAACAGGTTCAACAGATGGAGGGTGAACACTTTCAATGAAAAGTTTCAAATAAGTTGAGGAATGAAATCTTTAACCAGCTGCTCGATTGCGGTAGAATGACAGCTTCAATGTCACGATCGCAATCACCTCAAATTGGTTGGCACTCGTTCACTATTGGTTACAATTCACTGTTGCAACAAAACGAACACCATAAATTCAGCCAATCACAACGATTACGATTGTAATAACGATTGATGCAGTCGACCTACTGGGTCCAATAAATTCAAAAATTTAATTATTTGTTTCAGGAAATGAGGGACTTACAAAAAGCTTTTGACCATGAGATGAAGCTTTACAACTTCCTAGCAAAGAAAGGTGTCATGAGAATCAATAAGAAGGTGGAGAAAACTGAGGAGGTACAGAAGAAGAAAGTAGAAGAAGATATCGAGAAGGATTTCGAGGCGCATTCTAAAATATTCAGCGACATTAATGTAAGTAATTTATGTAAAGGATTTATGGAAAGGAAGCCTGGGAATGAATTGCCAAACAGCTTTGATAGTAGTTCTTTAGGTATAAGTGATTTTGTCCGTCCGCCTTCTAATCGGAGGTCGGGGTTCGATCCCGAGCACGCACCTCTAACTTTTCGGAGTTACGTGCATTTTAAGTAATTAAATATCGCTTGCTTTAACGGTGAAGGAAAACATCGTGAGGAAACCTGCATGCCTGAGAGTTCTCTACAATGTTCTCAAAAGGTATGTGAAGTCTACCAATCCGCACATGGCCAGCGTGGTAGACTATGGCCAAACCCTTCTCACTCTGAGAGGAGACTAGTGCTCTCTAGTGAGCCGGCGATGGGTTGATCATGATGATGATGATGAAGTAATTTTGTAAAGTTGTTGTGATGGTACGGTGATCGTCTCTGCTTCTTTCGATTGATGGGCTATAATGAGGAAATTCAAAAACAAGTAAATCGGCTAAACTTTGGGACACTATTTGTATTCGGAGTCATATGTTATCTTAGGTATGGCCAAGTACATGGCAGGCACAATTCGTCGGACGGACATGTAGACCTTGCCAATCAAACTTCCAGATTTTCGCGGTTAGATGATGAATTTTATTTCAGAGATCTACTATTTTGACTCATTCAACTCTCTCGGATGAAAATCCTGAGGAGGGAAAAAAAAACAGCTAGGTTATGCGTTCTGGCTTGGATGAAGGGTCGGTTGGTACATGTATTTGCCAATAAGGCCATCGTTCTACTGACCAAAGCCTCTACTAGCACGGGGGACCCTGCGCTGGACACCAGCCTTTCAACATTGTTATGTGGGGCACAGCCGACCTCCCTGTTATTTCGCTACGAAGCGTTTGGTAGCCTGTCGTGGAAGACAAGGTTCTTTTCTTGAGCTAAAAGCTCGCCCCTTACCATGGTATAATTTTGTATATATATATATATTCGTTCAGTTATGTCTAAGTTGGCCAACTTAGGTGTCGGGAGGTCGAAGCTGTAAGACATGGCGTGTTTTGGTGTGCCGAGGCTTTGCCGCCAGGACGCCGTCATATCGACCGTGTGCCTTTTTACATTAAATCCGACCTTATAGGTCAAGGATATCAAACTAATAGTTCTCACACATTAATACTTTCAGTGTCCCGCGGTTTAGGCCGGTATGTAACGCCGTCCTATAGCTCTCGGAATGCGGCGTAACGATGACACACAAAAAAAAAGGTCTGTACCTGTTCTACTGTTCACCAACGGCCCCGTTACTCGTTCATACAATCTGCTTGCGCTGTGTGCTGGTTGTAAGTCGCACTGACCCAGTTTTGACTCGCCTGCTTTCCACTCGAGGGTCGGGGATTCGAACCCGAAAGATAACCCTTTAGTAGTCGTAGTTGTGTATATTCAAATTAATTAAATATCACTTGGTTCGTCGTAGAAAGAAAGCATCGTGAGGTAAACCGCAACCTGAGAGTTCTCTATGGAGCCCGCGCTCAGTAGTGAGCCGGCGAGGGTTGCTCATGATGATGGTGATGGTATCGTGGTAGCTGATAGTTCAAAACACACCACATTATCCAAATTATTAGTGCAATTTTGCCTACCCAGTCAATGTGTATTTTGGCAAGGGTCGTCCCATCTGACTGCGTTAGTCTGTCAATTTTATTCTATTTCTTATTTACTATTAGATAAGAGCTAATATTGTGAATTCGGTGTACTGCTGAAAAAAAAAGGAACTAGCCTAAACTTTACTTAATAGTAAGAGTCGTGATATAGGTAATATGAGAGATTTAATATTGGAGTCCGACACATGGAACCATGTATCTACGGCATTTTTGAACACACACAGTTCGATCGTTTTACCTCTAAAATGAATTTGAGCTCCATTATTAAATGTCTATAGAAGGTATCTAGACGTGATAAATAAAAGATGATATTTATACTCAAATGCTTTTATTTCTGGTAAATAAGTTGTTTTATTTACTCTCACAGTTGAGTATTTTTAGAAAAAAAAGAAACTGGTATTGTGATTTAGACGGAATTTTAAATGTGTTTGTTACATTTAAAACCCGCCAAATGTTCGCTTCCTAGGCCAATCTATTTAGAAGGGAAAAACGAACATTTAAACTTTAAAAACCCTTACGGCCGCGCAGTTTATTTCACAATCAATTACACACATAATATGTCATAAAATTTAAGAGAGATTTCTTAAATTTTATTCCTAAAAAACGAATTAGAGTTAAAGACACACTGTACACACGGTTATATACATAATCTAGCACAAGTATTTATTCTAAATACATCTGAACCTAGTTACACAACTTGTCCGGTTAAAACCACCTTCGGTATATTCTTTCTAATTTAAACCTACTCGCGAGGTTCACAATACGCCCCCACTTCTCTCGACTATGCATACACAATGCGGTGATTAGGTATAATATGAAATTTTCACACGCTAAACCCGTGGTCCACTCCATCCAAGCCCAGGGTTGAGACCATTGCCTACGTCTAGCATGATATTGGTCTTCTAGATTATTTTCTAGATCTATTTCTTCTAGGTATACCGGCTAATCAATTTTATAAGCTTAAAAGTTGTGGAACCACTTTCAAAATTTACACTAAATACAATAATCTGGGTACTTCACCATTAAACCGCCGCTGGCTCGAACACACTGTCTCTATAACCTTATCTTATTTCTCAGGACAAATTTTAACAATACACTATACTATAATTTTAATCTACACTCCAATTTTGCAAAGGAAGCTCAAAATATCTCGAATGGACGAGGTCGCGAGGTTCGCGCTGGGATTTGTACTTCCGACCCGAGCCGAAATCCTGCCTTGACTGCCCTCCGTTCTTTTTCCAGTTCTCCCTAAAGGTCCCCGTGGTCGTGTTTCGTCACGCCCACAGTTCTCTGAAAACCAAAAACAGACAGGGGAGTACGGTTCTCTGATTGGTCTCCTCTTGCGCACAAAATTACCCTATTGGCCGAAAACAAAATTGCGTTCCAGGCCCCACCTCCAAAAATCTGTCCACATTTGTTCGCAGATACTTGTCGCCTGTTATTTGTCCCTAGACATATGATTGCCATTAAGTATTAGTTTTTGCCGTGTTTAGCCAGAAATTTTAAAATAACTCACGCATTTCTTGACGTCTTTATTAACAAACGCACTCTCTACTCTCGATAATTTGTTTTTTCTGTATTTAAAATTTATGGTCGCCTTTTTATTTTTCTTTCTTTGTTTTAGATTTATTGCCTTAGTTTTGAGAACGCCATAGAATCGTGTATCACACGGTAATAAATTTGGTGATTTATGAGTGACCATCTCACACGCCCCCAAATCGATTTTTTAATACACGTAATAAACCTCTATGTCCTTGCATCAAACATTAGTTGTTTCAAAAATCTATTTCCTTTACAATATTCACACGCTAATCCTAAATTTCCCACGCTTAGCCATCATATTCCCAGGCAAGACAATAACCTATTCAACTCGGGTATTTCCTTTTGTTAGAGTACTTCGAACTAATCGTTTTATGACCGCGGCGCCAACATTCTTCGCTTCTTTTCTATACTCTAAAGTTACCTTCCTTCTAGTTGTTTACATAATAGCGAAACAAGTGAATGGCATTGTAGTTACCTCTGATCTTATCAGAATGAACGTCAACTAATGTATATACATTATTGCATGGGACTGCCCCTATTATGTAAGGCCCTTCATAGAGCCGCATAAATTTCCTTGTCAGCTTTTTATCCGCATCTGACTTTGCAAAAGTCTTAAGTTTCACCAAATCGCCTACCTCGAACTGTATTAACTTATGGTTCTTGTTATAATGAAATTCTCTACGTTCGGCCGCCCTAGCTATGTTCTGTCGCGCATGTTGTCGAATCTGATCCAACGTCTCCCCTTGCAAGTCCGACCCTGTCGCTACTTCAACGTTAAAGTCAGTTGATAACTGGGTCCGTTTCCCACATACTAACTCATTTGGTGAATATCCAGTCGTAGTATGTACTACCTGGTTGTAGCAATCTTCTATATCCACTAGCAGATCTACCCACGAACGGTGTGATTTATCGCAATACGTCCTGAATAACCTCCCTAGCTCTTTATTCACCCTTTCCGTCGAATTTGGTCGCGGATTCCTAACAGATGTATGTGTTAATTCGATACCTAGTTGACGGATACCTGACTCGAACACCTTCGAAGTAAAGTTCGCGCCTCTGTCCGAGCATAATGTTCTAATCGCGACCTGCCTATGAAACTTTTTAACACAGGTTAATGTAGCTTTCCCACTAGCCTGGCGTAGTGGGTATA